>NC_090207.1:22048152-22348152 GCF_033026475.1 Channa argus
ATAGGTGCACCCTCTCTCAGCAAATCACAGCTGACCGGCTCCACTCCTGAACCGTGTGACAATATGCGGCAAGGAGAATGATTTTAATACACATTTATGCTATTTAGAAAAATGCAGCTGTTTTTTTTGTTTTTTTTGCTACTGGGCAGAATTTAGGTTGCTTAAGTGGAAATAGAAACAAGACATACATACAAAATAACTCAAATATATATATTAATTACAGTATGAAGAGGTACAATCTATCCACTACCTGGGAGGTGTTTGCTGATGATATGTGCAGTCTCTGTGGCCCTGGCCATGCTGGAGTGGATCAAAACATCATATTTAAGTCCCAGAGCTGCCAATCTCTGGCCAGTCAACTCAGCCTGCTCGCGTCCTAGAAGTGGAGACATAGTGGTCACCGTAACACAAACTGTTGTGGCTGAGAGGCCCTGAATGACTGAAATGCCAATCTCAATGGCTGCCTGGGCAACTTTCTAGAGACACAAGGAGAACCGCCATTACCTAATGGAGTGAGGATCCTCTCCTTGTCTCCGTTCCCACTCAGGTTGTACTGAGAGTGTCTAATAAGGAGAATGTTGCGAGTGGCCTTTGGCTTGCCATTGTCCCGCTCAGAGCTGGGGTCTTCAGTTGTGCTTTCCTTCTCTTTCTCCTTCTTCTTCCCATTGGACAGTGCAGATGGGTCCCTCCTAGACATAATTCAGACAACGTGATATTAAGATTAGAGGTGGCTTTGTCGAACATGGTTAACTTAACAAGGTTAACATGATTACAAATCAGAATTGACGACTGTGACTTCGGATGATGATCAGTGTTATATTTTTGGGAGAAAAAACCAACAACTCAATTTTATAAACACATTTTTAGAGGACTGTCTTTTTACCAATGTAGCACCAAGATTAAACAGCAAGACACCTCAACTGTTTATGTATCTTCATTTAGGTTGTATGTACATCCAAAACGCCCATCAGAGCTAATTTCTCAATGGAGGTACAGAACATGTACTTTATACTAGTTGTGTATTTGGTAGCGTTGGTTATATAACGTTATATTGCATAGATTAAACGTAACGCCTTAACGTTGTTATCCATACGAAAGTGACAGTAAAAAACAAACAGGGGATTTGTCGTACTTACTATGTCCAATTAATAAAGTTTTCAACCGATAACGCGTGTAGACGTACGTACTTGTCCCAGTTGAAGTCCCAGGCGTGCCCGGCCGGAGCTGGTGTGTGGTTGGCAGGTGTCCACGCCGGCTGCGCAGCTCGAAGAACGGTGAATCTCGACCACCGACTGGCCGCCTCTCCGCGCTGTTCTCCAAAGTACCCGCGGGAGTCCGCAGCAGCAGCCGCGAAAACAAGAGCCGCGGAACCTCCAGCGACCCCGCAAATGAGTTTAAAAGTTTTTCTGTATGACATCTTCCGAGCAGCTGATGCCAACTAATGCTAGCTAATTAGCTCAGCTTAAATGTTGCACCTTTAAAGAGGAGTGACGTTATCGCTCCCACAAATGTATGACTTTCCTCCTCTAAATGGGGTTGGGCTTTTAATCTAAACTCCAGCAGGTGATACAAACCACCCTTTCTGTGTCTCCAAAATGTACGTGGTGGCGGTTCTTAGTTGGAAATAAAAAATATATTCTGCACAAAAAATACCAAGCTAATCTAGGCACTTCCTAGAAACAGTACGGTGGCCTGTAGAAGCCAAAATACTTTTTTTTTTCCCAATCGCATATATTCCCACATGTGTCACTTGAGGGCGCTCTAGTTTCTAAATCCAGATTAGTACTCTGCTCTGTTCAGAACCACTGCAAAGTCCACTCAACATGCAATATGTCAGCGGGTTCACCGTTTAATGAGAATTGATTTATAGTTTGAAGCCGCATAAACCAACACCTAATTTATGCATAATTATTTAACACTTATAAGAACTTTATGCCTGAGACTAGACTAACAGGCATATGTAGATACCGATTTTAAGAGACACTCTAAAATATGCCTCTGTCTGCCATGTGTGCACCGATACTACACAGAGTTTGGTTTGAGACACGGTAAATTGATGTAATCCATATGATTATGTTTCGAGCAGGTTAACACTTTCGAGGAATGTAACATTGCATTTGCATTGCATTGCATTTTCGCAGGTAAAGATTATTGACAGTGACTATATGCATCCGATGAAACGGCGCTACAACGTTTACGCCGATGGTTTGTATTTTTATTTTTTCACGAAGACCGCAGGGTTTGCGGAGAGGCTCCACCTTTTCAAGCGCTTCAGTGACCTCACCAGTGGGCTGGATTGTAAGGGTGGGATTTCCAGGCTTCCAGTGAGCTTTATGTTATTCCTGCCTCTCTATCTTAGGATCTATGCCGCTTCAGTGACAGCAAATACGGACCGGCGCTAACCCTTCATAGACATAGACGGGCCCATACATTGCACATTGAATATTTTTTCTACATGCGACTCCAATCGGAATAAATAATTGAGGAATGTGGACATTACAGAATGCCCAACAGCGCTGGAAAGAGATTTAAGCCCACCAAATACATCCCAGTGTCCACTGCTGCCACGCTCCTTGTGGGATCGACCACTTTATTTTTCGTTTTCACGTAAGTTTTCATCGCTTCTTATTCTCCTCGTAGCATGCCGGGGATTTTCATACACCGTGTGAGTGGATTGCAGCCCAAACTTTGCTCAGATGCATCCAAGCAGTTGGGTGGACTAAGTGGTTTTATAGACTGAGTGTTATATCAAGCACAACGTGGATTTATTCAGGCAGCGGGTGTGAGATTGTGTTGTAAAAAGGCAGCCCTAATGCAAGCTTTCAGAAACACAATTCAGCTGTAAAGACTCCTAGGAAAACTTCCAATAAGGCAACGACAGTTTCCCAGCTCTGTGCTTGTGCAGGAGACCTCCGCTTAGGCCGCAGATGCTTACTTTCCATTGAAGAAATGCCGCAAGCATTTGTTGATCCAGTGAAAACGGTTGCACTGGTCCTGCAGGCTATTGTGTTGGATTCGTGCACACTAGGTTGGTATAGTTACTGTGTCACACCACCTATTCATGAAAATACAGTCCATCTAATCAAAGGCTTCCCAAAGTGAAGTTCTGCAGTGGCCTCCAGCCAGGTTTCATTGCATCTACTACTAATTGTTGCTTTGGGGACAGTGTCTTCAGATTAAGTTTGCCCTGGTCAAAGCCCTTAGTCACTCAAAAGCAGATAAGTCAAGCGTGTTTCTGACAAGCAGGTGACCAGCTGTAATCAGGATGATTGTATAGTCACACAGCCAGCATCAGGGTCATCTTTTAAGTTTAAAAGATTTCTTCTCATGTAGCATGTATCTGTAGAATGTGGAAGATGATGCTGTAGCTAAGCAAGATAATTTTAAAGAGTGATGTCTTTGGTCTGAAGCATCATCCCCACATCTTCTCTAGTGTAATGCCCCAGGTGAATATATTATAAGCGAAATCTACATTAACTCTTGGTGAACCACTGAAGACACACATCATTTGATCTTTTTTGTATGTAGACTCAATTTATTTATCAGAGAATAAAATTGCTGAATGTGATTCCTCACCCTCTGAGGGTAGGTTGGTTTATTTATTGTGCAAAGACCATATGTCTTAGTTGGATCTGCAGATGAGTCACTGCAAAAGCACAACTAGGAATTACTACAAATTTAGACACAAATTTTCTACTTAAGTTAAGTACTCCAGTTATTCATGGATCTAATCCCATCTGAACAAATACAAAAAGACAGAACATGCTTCACCTGCACCCTGCAGCCTAAGGTTAGTGACTGAGACTCAAGGAAACATATGGTGTTTGTGGGTGGTACTAGGTTGGATTGTGTCTTTTACAATCCCTGCCCTCCTTGGTCTACTGTCTATGGCTTTGCATAAACAAATTGCCTGATTTACAAGGCCTGTTGTGCAGTGAATGTATTTAGTTTTGATGTAAGGCCAGTAGTTAAGTCATATAATTCATAAATTGCAGAAACTTGCTGCCATCTTTAAACTATAAGGTGCATGTTTTAGCAGATGGTTCAAGGCTGAGGATTAAGACTTGACTCTGTTGCTCCTTCATTCAGTAAAAGGCCCAGAGGATTGAATCACGTATAATAGAACCCCCAGGGGAGCTGTGCATGTCCAAACTAGGCCATGCCTAATCATTCTCGAACACACATCTAGTCTGTTCATTATGTAAACCCAGTCTAGCCATGTCTCTGGCTGGAGTGCAAAACCTCACATTTACATTACCAGCCATGGAGCAGTAATCTGAGCGTCCTTTGTCTAAACTGGATAATATGCAACAAGTGTAAAAGTAGGAGAATTCTAAATTTCTATTTCACTTAGGTTGTTTGGCAGCCACAGCCTTGAGGAATATAGGGATTAAAACTAAGCAACTTTGCTAGTCCCTCATATTTGCTCACAGACAGCAGAGTGCCAGGGACACCATTTCTTTTTTTTACTTCCAGGCACAGTTTTTGTAAAGGTTGCCAGCAGGCAACTTGCAGTCCTATGGGCAATGGAGGATGAGACCTTGGCCAGCACTGTCTGTCTCTCTCTCTCTCTCTCTCTGACACACTCACACTCACACTCACACTGACAACACACACATTGTCCAGGGTGTGATACTGTGTTTGGCTTACTGACACTTGACAGTTTGTGTTTCCCACAGACATTGAATTGGACCACATTGGTATAGACATATCTATATCTTCATAGCATGACCACAACACATTGCAAAAAAAAAATACTGATAATAAGTTGAGCTTTCAGTCATGGTTAAACTGCTCCAATATTATTGCAGCCTTATCTGTCATTATAATGAATTTCTGTTATACTGGAGCTCCTTTTATGTCTAAATTTGTCTCAGCTCAGTACGGCTGCACTAAAAAGGCTTTATGCTACCTTTTATGAATTCCTCCCAATGGCTTCATCATTGCCCGGGACCACATGCTAAATGAAAAACCTGTTGTTGAATCAAAAGGCTCAGCGTGGCCATTAGCCTTTGTTATGACATCTAAGATTCCATACTTTAGGATACCCTCAAATAGATGTGTGGAAATTATTAATCGATCATATGGAGAAGACATCTGTCCACTAGTTTTTGCTGTGTGGAGGTGAATTATAAGTGAGTTAGTTGGTGGTGGTTTTAAGAGCCAGTGTGCCATAATGTTGAGAGCAGAGCTGGACAGGAATCTAATCTTAAGCTTCCACATCTGTTTCCTGCTTTTCAGTGTAGATCCATTGAATGACTTCATTCAGATCCTACTGAATGCATTGTTTGTTGTAGCTGCTCAACTCTTGATTTTCATATTGAGATGTGTAAAGGTATGCAGGAGTTGATTTCAGACAATGGGAGGACAGTCGGCCAAGCGATGTACTGGTTAATAAAGAAAAATGGTAACAG
The DNA here is from genome assembly GCF_033026475.1 of Channa argus. Taxonomy (NCBI): domain Eukaryota; kingdom Metazoa; phylum Chordata; class Actinopteri; order Anabantiformes; family Channidae; genus Channa; species Channa argus. The sequence goes on from NC_090207.1 coordinate 22,053,567, forward strand.
GAAGTTAGGTTTTTTCGCAAGTCTGGTAGCAGGCTAACGCAGAAGCGCAACATTCGTCTAGTAACATATATATTTATGGAGACTGAAATGCACCCAGATGAACAGTAAACCTGTCAATTTAGTTTTTCTTCTAACTCTAACTTTAGGCACAGTTCTGTAGCTCCCCTCACCTGTAGCCTGCAGGTATAAGCACAACTTTAAAATGTCTGTTTTTGTCTATTTGCCTTATAAATCCAATATTAAACATTGGGTGACACATATTTCTGTGCTTTACCTATTTAATAATTCATCATCAATCAATGATGACATCATTTGTGAATGCAAAGGACTCGATGTCTTGCAAGTGCACTGGTGTTTGTGGTCTCACACTTGGTTCTGCCACTGAGGTAACAGCCCCCCTGCAAGTATTCACCTTTCATAGTGTGTAACGTCATGGTTTTCTGTGTCTTATTACCTGAAAGTCCAAAAGCACAATTGAATGTTTGCGCACTGATGCTAATCTGTTATTTGCATATGATTATGCACGCTGAGCTGCTGTTGTCTTTTTGTTGAGGTTGTAAACAAGCTTGTAATCGATAGTGCCTCACTGCTTGGTATTAGTGTCCATTAGAGTCTGTTTGCCTTCCTCCTGTGTAATATTCATGGCTTGGAGTTGCTCTGTATTTGACTGTAGTTAAATGAATTGTTGGTTTAACTCATCCCGTTTATGCTCTGTGTGGGAGCCGGACTATCTCGGACACCCATTTTTAAATATTGCTCATATGACAGTGGAACTGATGTGGGTTTACTTTGTTTGTTCAAATGTATAAATGGGGATCTATTGCCAAGTTTCATATGTTGTGAGAGTGGAGTATTTTATGAGAAGCGGGAAATTACCAATTGACATGTCGGTGAAGATTCTCCGTTATCCGGGTTTGGTTATCCGAAGATTGAATCATGTCAATTGGACTTTCTTTCTTTTTGGTTAGAAACATTTTACTACTTATCTAAGCAGCTTCTTCAGTCTGAATAAAGTGGCTAGGGAACCCATTTATATCCTCCAGAGTGGACCTTTGTTCCATCCTGCCCTGAATAGGCTTAAAGTGGGAGGGGGGAACAGGTTGGGGCCAGTCGACATGTTATTAGAATGCTCTGATAACTCTTTCAATGTCTGTGCCTATGAACAAGCATCAATCAAATGTAGAAACTAGGGAAGCTCAGCCTCCCTGACGTGACATTCATGTACAGCACACTAAAAAGGCAACAGGGCAACTTTAACCTCCAAGTAATATATACAGAAATCGAATGCCCATATTAAGGCAAGTTCTGCAGTATTCATCGTGCAACCCATCACATGGTTTCAAATATTGCCTGAAATATTCTGTCCTCACTCTCTGCAGCGTTGGGTTTCAGTCCTTCAGCAGAGGTGGATGTGGAGCTACCCTATCCTCATATCACACATAAAATAAAATAAGATCACTTTTGATGAGGCCAAGCTCGCCAAGAACAAAATATTTCTTTGGCCTATCCATGTGGCGTAGTCTCCTGGCTTGTAGAGATTAATTGTTCTATATATTTTTTACACTGAGGATAATACCAAAGCTGGTTGGTGCAGTATGGCTAGCTTTAACAAATGAAAAAGTAATTTCCTCTCTGGGTCCTCATCCTTCAGCACCTTAGAGTGAGGGCATGGAGACTGACAATTGCAGGATGGTGTCACTTCTCCTCTTGGAAAGCAGTTAAGGTGACAGGCAGTTATGACTGGAGAAGGGACCCTAATTCACTTTGAGTTAAGGCAGAAAATGCATTTTGTGACATAAAAGCTTTCTTTTACATTGTGGTCTGATTGCAAAATTGTGACAGCATATCTTTATTTGTCTGAGTGGTGGTTTGTGGTCAATTTCTATTCTTATGGTGGCTTATGGTTTACCACAAGGCATGTTTCCAACCTATGATATGATCACAGATTGACCAATTCCCAGCCCCGACAGCTTCACAACCTCAACTCTCATACGCCAGCTGCATGTTGTGGTAGTTTCCATTTTCTAAAATCACAGTACAATTAGACTGACAGAATATGTTAACTGTAAAAGACGTCTTTGTTTTGGAAGCAAAACTTAATTTGATGCCAGATTGTAGGCAGATTGTAATTTTTTTTTTTATGTATTAGCATCATGCATTTTCCATGATATAGAACCTTATTACTAGTTATTATGGATATGCTACAAATATAGACCAGATGTTCTATACTGTGGCTATGGGGGCTCAGATGTTTGAGACAATTCCAGGGAATCCTTAATTAAAAGAGTTCAGTGCAGCAGATCCATATGATGATCCCTCGGATCCTTGGATAAAAACCTAGATTTGTATATGTTGCTCTAGTGTAATGGTTCAGCATTATATTAATCACAGATAATTTTGTATCTGTTCATATTTTGATAATGACTTACATCAGGCCCCAAATCTCATTGGAATCGTAGAAAGGAAGAGAACTTGTTACTGTTACTCCCGCTGGACTACTAGTAACAAGACTCAAGTGCTCTTATATTTGAGCTGTTTCACGGTAATAGGATCAAATTAGATTGTCACACAGATGTCTTGTTCTAAAAATGCTCCAAGGAAATGTGGTTCTAAAGGGACAGGCTTGTTTTAACTGAAGGTAAACCATTACTAGCTAATACAAACAGCTAATACATCCACAGTGTCCACAGTACGGCCATATAATAGCTTCCCTGTCGCGGCAAGGTATGTCCAGCTGTTGGACTTTCTCAAAGTATTGTTGTTGAGTTTTAAGTGGGAAGTTCAGAGTCTAATAAAGGGGGTATAACGACCCCTGTGGGGACAACAGAAAATTAGGTAGTTAATTTAATTTGTCGATTATTGTTATCTCAATAATAAAATGACTTCTGTGGTCACTTTTAATGATCCATTATCCCTCGTCCTCACAGCTCATGTGAGACAAATGCAAAGTTATACTGAAAGGAAAAAATTGCCCTGAGTTAGTCCCTTGTCTTCCCTCCATCAAGGTCCAAGTATGCCTGAGCAGCAGGCTGTTGGCAGAGCTTCTGGACAGTCGGAGTGGCCTTCCTCCATCGGCATCAATGAGTAAAAGAGGTCTGGAGAATAAAAGGCCAAGTCATTTAATCTCATTCCATCCCTGCCTACTTGTCACTGCTCAACAACTAGGTTAAGATGATGCTCACAGATCCTCTTCTGTGGCACTCCACCGTGCATGGTTGGTCAAAGCACTTGACTGCACTATATGCCACACAAACATAAACTGGGGCCTAGTTCAAATTAAATGAAGCTTAAGGTCGTATTAATTGGGTAATAAGCTTGTCTATGATTCTGTGGTTAACTTACAGGTGTGTTAAGAGAATCCATCCATCCATCCATTATCTGTCACCACTTATCCTTTGTGGGTTGTTGGGGGGCTGGAGCCTATCCTGGTTTACCCTGGACAGATTGCCATTCTATCGCAGGGCCACACGGAGACAGACAACCATTCACACTCACATTCACTCCTATTCACCGATTAACCTAACGTGCATTTTTATGGACGGTTAAGAGAATCTCAAATGGCAAAGTACTGTAGTGAATGAATGTGCTGCATTTCTGTTGCTATTTACATGAAAATGGTTGTAACAGACACCTAATTTCCATTAAAACCCATTTGCATATGACCATATGTCTTTAGAAGAATGGGATCATTGTTTAATGAGTAATAATAAACAAATTCAAGCATGAAAACCTAATGTGTAATAGCAGGTGATAAAGAACCTAAAGTGTGAATCATGTTAGAAGGATTTGATTTCCTAGCACGTGTTGAGCTTTAATAGAAATCAGTGGTTTCTAAAATTATCCTGTCCTCTTTTTGCCAAGCTCTAAACGTGTGTTTTCAGCTAGTGCACTCTTTGTAATATGCAGGATTAAGACATTGAATATGCCTTGATAAGGAAGCAGTAAATGTGTTAAATTTGTCCAAGTGTGTTTTTTCTACTCCAGATCAATGGAGTTACAGAAGCATCTAGACGTATTTTGTTTCCCACAGCAGCTTGCGATTCTTTCTCTAGGTCTATTTTAAGTCCCGTTGGTTTTTGTGAAGCGGTGACTTTGTGGAGCTCTCGTGCTTGCCAAAAAAGTAAATTGTGCCTTGTGATTCGATAGTTGAGCTAAATGGATCCATGTGGACACAGTGCACAGCAATGTGTAGGTGAAAAGTGCAGGAAAGTGTAGTGAGGTGCACTCAGATTTTGCTGTACTCCACCAGCCTCCCACCAGCCGAATAAGATCCCCCGCCTGGAAATTCATCTCTTAGCGAACATGTGGGATTAATTCCAACCTCCAGCCTTTCCCTCCATGGGTGTCTCCATCCTGTTTCCCTTCATGTTGTTTTTGCAGAAGGAGACCATGACTGGTAATAAGTAGAACCAGAGCTCTGTGTCCTAACACCACTAGAGTGTCTTTTTGAGATCAAGACATCTGTAGCAAGCTGTGGTTCCTAGTGTTTACAAGAGTCTAGCAGAATAGGAGATGCAGAGGAAGACGGGCACATTAAAAGCACAGGCCTTCGGCTTATTTGCTGTCTTCTCAAGTGTGTGGAGATGAGTGGACACAGCAAAAAAAGCCACCAATCAGTTAACCACTGAGCTACAGTAGAACAATCTAGATTTTTGTCTTCAAGCCATGTGATAGGTACCAAGTTTCCTGTTATTTTTACACATATAATAGTAGTATTTGTAGGATACATGAAAGCAAAAAAAATCTGAACACATTTGTTGGGAAATGTCTGAAAACACATGTTGTACCATTAAAGTCTGAAAGTTCCTCCCATGGCACAAAAGCCAAAAATGTTTTATGGCTTCTAAATTTGTGGCCCACCACACATGGGCACTAGTGTTTCTTTTTTGTTTTTTGTACTGGCCCTATCTGACACTGTCTTACTCACACAGGGATGTGTTTTGTTGCAGTACTGCGAGTAGGGATTTGGAAAAGGTTGAGACGCAGTGCCATATCCAGCTTAGCTACTGCAACTTGAAAAGTGATAATGTGTCAGATTGGGTCTTTTTTTTTTTGCTGTCACCAAGTGGACAAAAAATCAGTCAATGCTGATTCAAGTAAAAAATGATCAAGTCCAATTAAATAAAAATTTCAAGCTGAAATTTCCTAATATATCTGTCAAAGTGTGTGCATGTCTGTGTGTCACACTAGTCTTTGAAGCCATGGATCTGATGGTCTCCAGTTAAGCATGATTCTGCTAGACTTCTTCCCATTCTCTTTGTACTTTGCTTTAAAGGTGACCTTATCCTGCTACATCTGCCGCATGCTATTATTTCACATCTCTCTGGACAGTTTATGAATAGCCATCAGTTTGATATTAATATTTATTGACCTGGAAAAACCCATGTATTACTATTACATATGGATAGGCTTTAGTACCAGCTCTTTTAAGATTATAATTTTATAGCTTTATCAAATCAGAAATTCTTTGCTTTCCAAAAGGCATTCAAACCCTGTTCCATATATTTACATAATCACTGTGTTTTTGACCCAAGCCTCAACTCTTTAGCTTTCACCCTCTCCATTATCAACTCCTTATCATTTGACCTGATTTAAAATCAGTGACGAAGTGAATCACATGGGTTAAATTTTATTTATTGTCAATTATATGTAATAAGGTTAAATATGTATGTCAGTGGAAGAAAAAAAAGTGGAGAAAGAGCCACTTAAATTGACTGACATCCAATTAAACAGGTGCACACCATTTCCTGATGGCTTTTCCTACTCTGCCCGTCAGCCCCTGACTCAGGAAACTTAAAACAGGCCATACAAAGCAGAAGGCAGAAAAGGATAGACGTCACAACCCCTCACACCTGAAATTGTGATTTAACAACTGGCACCCAAACACATAAAATGGATCAACAAAGGATAAACTACTGCTATATAACACTCCTGTAAAACTTCACCATGAAGCAGTTTATAGATGGGGCACCATGTTTCACAATTCAAAAAAATATACTTGTGTAAAGTGTCTTTTCAAACGAATGGCATTGTGCTTGATGCTGAAAATATTTTAAATGAGGTTGAATTTCTAGTAGACAAATATATTCCGGACTCACAATTCCCTGTGGGTTCCAGGTCCACTTCCACTGAATCTAGTGTCTGAGTCATGTAAAGAGAAATCGAAAGAAGGTTTAGAGCTAGTTTTGAAATGTTGGAGGACACATTTTTCAGTCTGAATGTGGAGTCAGTTTTTACCTATTTCTTTATATACATTCCACATTTTAATACTTTAAGTGTTTTTAATTTAATCATTTTAAAATGTTTTATCTAGCTTTTTCTTTCAAATCAATAAAATAGACCTACTTACACAGCTCTGCTATTTTTATTACATAATTTGACAGACAACATAAAAATGTATAATAAGTTCATACTCTTGATTCTTTGGAAGGAAGTTGTTGACCACATCTGTGACACAGATATGACTCTGAACATTATGGTGGAAAGCAGCTAGCCCATCCTGAGCTATGGATTTCCCCTGCTACAATATTTTCTTTGGCCCCAAGTTTTGCTGAAAAGCCTGCAGTTTTAGTGAGTGTATGGCAGATGAAGTCATAGTTGCTCTACCTTTGATTTTATAAACAAAGGTTATATGTTATATATGAGCTGAGAATTCTTCACCTCTTACTCAAACATCATCTGGATGCATTATCATCAGTGACATGCATATAGTAACTACAGCAGCTCACAATATTTAAATGTATATGTAGAAACCCTGCTCATTTATCTCAAAAAAGTAAAACTGAACTGAGGGGAAACTGAGTAAAATGATCCATCTTAAGACATGGACTAGAACCCAGAACTTGCCCTTTTTGGTGAAATAGTAGAACTAAGAAAGAAACTTTTGGTGTATGTACGAGGGGCACCACGGTTTCGCTGCACATTTACAACAGTGCCTCTTTACTCCAAATTAGGATCTTAATCCGACCTACACACGGCAGTGATCTAATTCTGTGACCTGGTTGTGCTCAGTTAGATCAGCACCCTAAGACCATTTGATCAGAACTGACATGAAGGGACTTTGTTATTCTAACAGTTTGTTTCACAGAACCCTGTTTCCATTACTATTACCATCATGCGTATTTTCAGCAGTGTGAATAATTGGCAAACTCCTGATTAAACCTCTGTGGAACAATTAGCTACCCACATAAATCTAGCCGATCCTTCAAATGGTCTTAATAGTTTTCCATTAACAGAAGGTCCACCATGTTTATAGACACCTAATGCCCCTAATTTGTAATTCCTGTTATATGTTTCCTTACAGTCTGAAAGAAATGCTGAAATGCACAGATGTGAAAATGCTGATGTTCTGTATCCATATCCATGGTGTTGGGGAATATATCTTGCTACAAACTGCATTACTCAGGGTGCTGTGTCCAGCTGTGTGTTGTGTAATGTATACCGTGTGAATGTGTCTCCACATGGATGACAGTACAGTTCCAGTGAAACATCTACTCACCTGAGTAGCTTAAGACATTTCCCCTTCCTTCTTTGTCTGGTAGCAACTCTTATTCAGTCTCACATTACCCACAGAAATGTAAAATTACAGCAGTTATAATGTACTTCTTATTCCCAGGAGCACACTGGTTGTTAGCATTGCTGAATATCATGCAGGATAATCTGTGAATATGAATTAGTTTGTGTTATCGATCTTTATACAGGGCCATACCCAGCTTTGTACTCACTGTACTCCTTAATTCAATTTACATTCTGATCTTGTACCTTCTTCTCTGGCATGTGCTTTGTGAAAATGTCGGCTTGCATCAGTTCACATTTTTCCTCCCAGCTACATCCACCTCTCTAGACGTTTTAATCTGCCTTAAGTTTTTGCCATGGCCTAAATGATTAGCAGCGTGCTGCATTTAAGACGACAGATACTGCACAAACACCTGCAAAAGTTCATGTTATTCTTCTCCAAGTTTGTGGCCACAGAAGTTGTTTGACATGCATATGTTTATATCAACTCTACTGTGGCAGGTTAAAGCCTCTTCTTGCCTGTGGGTTTACCCTGCTTCGCACAATTAGCCCCCCTCCCCCACATATTTTAATGAAGTCACTAAAGATAGTGGCACTTCGGGCAATGAGCCTGGCATTAGTTGTTCCTATAAGCATAAGCATATTTTTACCGTGCACTACTGTGCTATGTGTTGCACATTGATAAGTTCCCCAGAGATTAAGTGTTAACCCTTATTAGTAAGTTTTATGTCTTCCCAAAGATCGTTGTCACTTTTTACATTCTGTTTCTTGCCTGTGTTGAGTGGAATTTCTGGTTGTCAGAATTAATTCTTGAAACACAAAGGAGTCAGTGTGTAGCATAAATATAATGTGTAAATAAGTTATGGTGTGCAGGTTACCATCCCCCTTTCTCCATGAATTTACCTATACCCTTCACAGGATTTGGACTGGCCCTGATGAATGACGGGTGCAGTTATATTTTATGCGATATTTTAGCATTCTGAGTGCAGCAGCAGGAGAGATCCTATTGCCAGCGATTAAAAGCTTAAAGAAATGGTTACCCAAAGGAGGGTGACAAATAGTAGGAGAAATCCCAAAGAACCTGCTGAGTGTTCAGAAACTACACCTGCTCCTGGGAAGCACAACGTCATAAACAATTGTTCAGGATAGTCAAAGATAGCAGTGGTACAGCTGTCTCAACCACTGAGCTAAGTAAAGACCTAACGGGGCCCAAATGCAAGCATAGCTCAAATGTCAAGTTTCAGCCTGGACCCTAGAAAAACGTCAACTCAGCTCTGGTGGTGATGGGCGAGGAGTTGTTGTTGTTGTGTCTTGAGCGGCTGAATAAAGGTCTACCTTTCAGCAGGAGGGGGGCAGGGAATGTGACAGCAGCTGTCCGTGGAGTCGGCTTTTATGTGCCATGAGACGAGGTGGGGAGGCAGCTGGAACAGAAGAGCTCTGGTCAACAGAGGTGAGGCTAAAGAGGGGTGACAAAAGACAAAGCTACATGCATATGTCCATAAGCCTTTTGGTTGTGCCATGGCGTCCTAAAAGATAATGTTTTTAGACCATCACTAATAAAAATTAAAGATTCTGTTAGCAATATCAGGAGCCTGTCTTCATTAGTTAGTCATTACTTTAACATATCTGTGTCTCACCACTGTCTTCAATTTGATGCAGAATTTGTTACAGGAACAAGCAGAAAGGGGGTTTTCACATGACAGAAAATTACAGTTCATATGCAGTCCTTCAGGATATGTATGCAAATGTACAAAAACAGGTAAGAATGTATATGTACAGTGCATGTTTACACTGTAGAGTACACATTCAATAACACTGAAATTTGTGACTTGTGAAAACTGAAATTTATATCGGAATAATGTCAAATATATCTCAAATTGCCAGTATTCTTATTACAGGACTGAATTAGGTGATTGAGACCATAAAACAAAATTGATATTATCAGAAACCATATTGAGGAAGTCTAGAGAGAAGCTGATGCTTTTCGAATGTGAGATGATCGTAACCACTTCTAGCTCCGAAGCCTCTAGGAGCCATCAGTGACACTGGACTTTAAGACGCTTATGTACTGGCTTCGGCCTCCAATCGTGTTACTTGCCGTGTGATGTACACAGAGTGGCATAAGCTCAGCCTGTGAAAGGTGACTCGGGGTCAATCCTTATGTCAGCCTATGTTGGCATGTCTTTGCATACACACCAATTTACAAGTCAAAAAATGCATAGTGTTGTATTGAAGACATTCCCTTAGACATTAAAGATCCTTTTCTTTATGAATGTAGTCTGTGATCGTTCAAAAGTGCTTTTTAGCATAACGATTAACAATGATGATTAACAAGCACATTAAATATGGCTGCAGGAAAAGTGCTATATAAAATGTGATACCCTCTACACCTCTATGGAATTCATTAGTATAATAACTTTTTTGTTGCCTGTGGGGAGAAAATTCAATGTGACTTACCCTGTGGGTCAACGGGAGCAGTAAGACATGTGCTCTTGTCTTGCAGTTGTGTATTGAACCTTTTTTTTTTTTTTGCAGACTTGTAGCTCTATCCCCAGAGTAGCGTCACAGGGGAAGAAGGCTGCTGATGCTACCAGCGCATTTTTCAAATCCTGTCGAGGTGATGCCTCATGGTGCACTTAATGAAGCACAGGCAGAATGAGCAAGGGTATTGATCTTCCCTCTAATAGTTTATGCATGAAGCAGCTAATTAATTTCTGATATACAGATGGAATAATGGAGAAAATTCACGAAAGCATGCAATCACATCAGTAGCATAAACACTTACATAAAAGTAGATAAGCGAATTACACATATACTCTAAATAAATTTAAAAGATCGGGGGATCAGTAAAACGGGGCCTGGTGACTCAGTCGTAGAGAATTGGGTTGGGATGCAGAAGGCTGCGGGCTCGAATCCCACCCCACCAGGTGTGGCCCCGGCCAGCCACCAAGGGCTACCTTGATGCCGGTCCCAAGCCCGGATAAAATGGGAGGGTTGCGGCAGGAAGGGCATCCAGCATAAAAACTCATACAAAATCAACATGCTCCGCTGTTGTGACCCCTGAAGGGACAAGTCGAAAGCTGTGGATCTTGGTGATCAGTAAAATGGCAGATAAGAGAAAATCTGCACAAATCATTACTTGTATGGAATCAGTAACTGAAAGGATCCCAGTGAAAGGTGTCACTGTTGGTAACAGATCCACAGATAATGTGTCTTTTAGCTCGTGCATTCAAGACACAAGTCAAACATTAACACTATACTCTTAAGCTCTGATTAGCGCTACAATCATAATAGAAACTGCAGGATTGTTTCAGTGTTTCAGCATTTGTGCCGTAATGCACTTTTTTGCTTAATTAAAATGAGACACGATGAGCTGCAGAGAAATGTATTAAGAGATCATCTTTCATATAGCCCAGAAAAACCTTGTCTCCCCTCTGTGTCAGGCAACACTTCCTTTACAAGGCTTCCTGCCACAAAAGCTTGTCGACCTTTAAGCAGTTTTTGTCACTTTTGGGAACTTATCATCTGTCAGACACTGTAAAACCGAATGGCATCCTCAGCTGCTCTGCGTGCTACCAAAGAAAGAGCAAAACAAAAGGTTAGCTTAACAGTAATAGGCAAAACAGTCAAGTTGTCACATTCTGACAGAGCAGTGGACCTGCTGTGTCCTTATCTGCCTCACGTACAGACCCTTAATGCACGATAAGTGTGTTTACTGCTCAGTCATTATGTTATTGCTATATTACTGCTTTACATTCTGTACGTGTGTGTGTGTGTGTTTGTGTGTCATAGCCCAGTGAGCCAATGACAAAGGCTGCCATTCAAGCACTTCACTGTGCTCATTTACAATCTGCTCTCTCCATTGCCAAGCTAAGTGGTGACTGAGTGAGGCCTATTTATAACTATGCTACCCCCCCTCTGTAACTGGAGCACAGTGCTCTCATTAAAGTGGGTAACAGGACTAAAAGGCAGGTAGTTGTCAATCAGCATCGATGTCAATCAGACAGGTTGTTGTTTACATATGTTGTACATATCCTTGTTTCTCCACTCTTACTCTATACAGAGAAGTGGATTGAAAATGCCTTTTTTATAAAAAAAAAAACAAAACACTGACAGTTCTAGGACTCTACTATAAATGTTTCGGCTGGGAGCAATTAGGAGTTTAACTTGGCTGCGAGACGGAAATCTCAGTAGCTTTTTGCGCTCACTGAGCTGGCCCCTTGCCAGTCCTTATCTTCAAACTGTATCCAGAGGAAATTTTTATCACCCTTCAATGTCTACAAACTCAAAAGCCTGACATGGCCTGTGTAGTTTACTGAGCAAACAACTCTGATGAACTTTTTCTTCCACTTGAACATTTCACCCGATGCACAATCAGGTACAGGAAAGTGCAAACATTCATAAATCTCGAGACCTTTCAGACATTTGCCTCATGGTGATATTACAAGCTATTTCATTTGAAATCCTCCTTTGCATAAGGTATGAGCACTTGGTGGACGTCAGTAGACTCATAATGCCGAGCTGTTGCGGAGATCTGACCCTACTGGGTATGTGTGGGACAGATGGACCCGGGGCTAAAGTGGCAAAGAGACTCTGCTGGTGACACCTGTGCACTGTTCGTTCTCCTGGAGCTGCATGTGCCCTGAGACAGACTACGATCACATAATGTGGACTGAGGTCAGATCAGTCTCAGCCAGATGGGCGTAAAGCTAATATGACTGTATAACATTTAGAAGTGTTACGTTTTAAACTTTTAAAGTCTTCTCTGCCTCTTGGTTTTTGGTTTTCATCCGGCAACTGAAAAATATCGTAAAGCTCTTTTAAATTGTTTTATGCATTACACCAATTTGACTTTGTTATTGTTTGGTTCTTGTCCCTACTTAACCTTAACACATAAATCTTTAAAAACTGGCAACATCTATACAGTATAGTCTTTAAACTGCCAGCACTGTAGATTATAGTCAACTTTGCTTAGGCAGGAGTTATTATGCATTTTCTAAGGCTTTTTTTCACCTGTTGATTAGTGCACATTTGATTCTCTAGTGCTAGTCTAGTCCTAAATAGTGTCTGCTGTGAGTCCAGGTGTACGTTGGGGTTTTGTAACAACCTTACAACATATAAGACTCTACAAAATTTATAAATGCCTATTTTATTTATAATTTTGTAGACACTCATTTCCCAGCGCAGAGGTAAAGTTAGTAAAGTTACTTTCAGGAGGGTAAATTACGATTATTACTGGGGAAAAACGTGTGACGTGTGTCTCTCTTTCTTTGCCTTAAAAGATATTTCCATCTCATGTTAACTTTTGAGATGATGCAGACTAATGAGAAATAACAAATTCAAGGAATTTAATGTTATGAGATCAAGTTTAAACCTGTTGATCTCAGTTCCAGGCATTGTCATTTTTCTCATAATTAAACAATATCAAGCTTTTATTGTGTTATTTGTCAATAAGTAATTTATTCTTGGTTTGTTCTTTTCATAAGCTTGTCTCACTGTATCAGTTTTACAATGCACATCTTTGCTGAGTCATGGTGGACTGAACTGAAAATATCAGCATATTACTGATAGTTGTTAAACAAAGACATATCTATGTTGAGAAGCTGTGATACAGCACAGTTTAAATTAATCTGAATATTGCAGACTTCCTCATTAGCCTGTAATGGAGATCAGCCCTCTGTTCTCCTCTTACACCTGCTGCGTTTCAGAGGAAATGGAGTGTCTTAGCCGTGCTCTGTTGCTCGGGTGCTGCCAATCTCTTTGATGCCAGGGCCTAATGAGGCTTGCATTATGCCACAGCTGGCAGAGGCCCGGTCCCAACAACGGATACTGACCGTCAAGTTCTTCTGGAGGCTTGTCCTATTTTCTACATACCACCATCCTTGCTGTTGTACCAACAGCCACACACCCACTGGTTCCTCTGAATGTAGTGGATTTGTTTAAACTGTATTATCTATGATGAAGAGTTTGAAAACAAATGTATTAGTATCATCCTTGCATATCCACCATATTTGAAGAAAAGCCTAACAAAATATTGAAATACAACATTGCCTCTTTTTTAAGGACAGTTAAAAAAAAAAGTAAATATTTAGGGAGTGCTCTAATAAAAAATATTTTTACATGTTTAAACTACAGACAAACATGCTTAGACAGAACATGAGTGGCTTCCAAACTGCACAGTAAGCTACAGTACTCTGTTACAATGATTACTTGTCATAACCAGTGCTTATTACGCAGCCTTCTCTTGGATACTGTTAGTTTATAATGGTAGGAGCATGGGGATTCCTACAAACCCAGTATAATGTGTGTAGCAATCAGACAACCGCACAGGATACACAATACACCACAGGATAACACACTGCCCGTGCTCTAAACCTTACACACACTTGTCCCTATACATTTACACAAACACATGTCATTGTAGTTGACTATTATGTATAAACGGAGTTTAGTTAGAAAAACATTGGCAGATGGAGAAACTGGACACTGCTTTGCTGAGCAGGTTTGAACATAAAAATACAGGCCCTTTGTCCTGTACTTCAGGGCACGAATAAAATGACACTTCATTTCTGCTATAGTAGATACAAAACAACACAAGAGGAAATTAGGTTTGCTAAATGAGGGGTTTAACAAAATGCATAAACAAACATTAAGAGTTTGCCACTGCAATTAGAGTTTTTATTTGCCTGTGTAGAAAAATACCACCTTATAGCAGACACATTTTGCTGGAATGATAACCTTTATTGCTGCTTTCAAAGCTCTACACTAAACCCATTTGAAATAATGATATTGGATGGGTGTCAGATCGTTTTATTGGGCCTTTGGTGAAGCCTATAATGTTGCATTTAATTGAATGTTGCTTGGGAATTAGTTAATTGATTCCTATCAGCACAGAGTCGCTCTTTGCTAATTGGAAGAATTTGACACTGCAGGTGCATTCTGTTAATCTAGTACATTTTATTTATTAATTTAATGAACTTTTATTCATATTTGCAAGCCTTGGATGCCTTGTTGTTTGTCAAGATAACCTTGTCAGCACAAAACTGTGACAACCATTGTAAGAGAGACAGCAGGCTAGAAAACCATGACATGCCTACTTAAATAGCTCGGGGCAGAGGTGGGATTGGAAGCAGTCACAGAAGCGAAGTCAGCATTAAGCACAAGCAGGACACACCATTGAATCTGTGCTAAACTCCAAAATGGGCATCACAACAACAAGATGCGCTGACATTTTCTGCACTGTGAGACCTGCAACAGCTTGAATAGACAGACAAAACACATACGGGAGTTTACGAAACAAGCTGTTCACACACAATGCAGGGGCAAGCCCGAGGGCAAGGTGCTTAACTGTGACTTTAGCGTGTTAGGTTTTGTTGGTTGTGCAGCTGAGTGTGTCGCTGTGTAAACTGTGACCTGTCACAGTTATAAAATAGTGTGAAGTCATGGAAAAGTGACAGTGAATGCAAGACCTAGTTTTCCCTAGTAATCTCTGCAGAACGGTTCGTCTAATCAAAGCACACTGATTATGTTTCCCTTAGTGCCCATTGTATCAGCACATTCCGCTACTTTATATAATATTATCAGCATTTTAATGGACGCTTTTATCCAAAGAACATTTCTGGAGCCACCCCTACTAGTGCTGTAATGTACTGCTTTTATCCAAAGTGCCTTCATTAGATGGCACATATATTTAGTATGGGTGGCGTCAGGAATAATGGGAATTCTATCTGTGGCAGCATGAAAGACGTGCAAGATAAACCCACCTAAACTTAGTTTGCAACATTTCAACCAGGAAAACCTGAGTCCACTTTTACCATGTTGCCAGGCAATTAGTGTCTAAGTACAGTCTGAATGTCTGTATGTGCACCTGTTTGACTATTTACTGTTGTGTAGCTGACAGAACCAACCCGCACAGCTTGCTTTTATATGATCCTCTAGGAGTATAAAATGTAATGCCAATTGTCATTGACATATGTGTTATAAATCATTTTGTAATTATTTATATACATTTATTTTTTTAACATGTGAATATAACTATATAACTTGGCACTGACTGTTTTATTTAGAAGTTATGTTAAAGCTCATAATGGGAAAATCAAGGGACCACTACTGCACAAAGTGAGGTTTGTGTAAACAATGGAACAGCGTCACTGCAATTATTTATTTTTTTTTTGCATCTTTTCTAGCCTCGATAGCTTGTCTACTTTGTCTACTTTGATAAACAGAAAAGAGAGAAACACAATTGTCAAATGCAGAATCAATATAATTAAACTATACCTTCCCAAATATCTAAATAAACAACTTAGATTCAAGAGACTAGAGACCTCAAATTCTTTTAACATATTTGGTCTGTCACCCGGTGAAAGCCATCCACCAACTCTCAGGCAGTTTTACTCAGCTGGCAGTGAGGATGTCCACAGATAAGCCTCCTACCCATTGTGTCAATGTATCCACATAGAGCTACCCCCCCACTCATGAGTTTCTTTTTAAACACAGATATTTATGAATAGTGTTAAACATGTCCTACCTGGTAGTGTAATTCACATGTTTGAAACTCCCCACTACTTATGGATTACAACTGTGCAACATAGCAAAGAAATCTGCATTCTCAACAGAAATCTACCTGGGGAAACCAGCTAAGTTAAGATCTCAGCTTTCCAGGGAAAGCGCACTGTAACCTGGTTCCTTAAGTCCATGTAAACGCACTCAGTGTTTCACTTTTAATGTGTGATTATAGCAATCTGTACGGACTACAACAGGGGATCACTCAAACAGACACACAGCCTATATACTGTGTCATCTGTATCGAATTCAATTTAGAATTATTGACCTCTTCTGTGAGTCCACATCAGCAATATCAATCAGTCTTTAGCTGAAAATGTTATTAGTTGTTGAATGTGATAGAATGCCCTTGATCACATATTGCCTTGAGTTCTGATACTGAAGAGCTATTATCATATAAAAAAAGATCAACGGCTTTCGGCTTGTCCCCTCAGGGATCTCCATAGCAAAATGAGTTCCACACGTTGATTTGGCATGGGTGTTTACGCCAGATGCCTTCCCTGCCGCAACCGGCACCAAAGTGGCCCTTGGTGGCTGGACAGGGCCACACCTACTGGGGTGGGATTCGACCCTTCTGCATCCCAACGTAATGCTCTACCAATGAGTCACAAAGCCCCCTATCATCATATATGTAACACTAATCTCCTTTAGACATCACCTGGAGGAGCCGAATGTGAGAACAAAAATGTCTGCCTGCCAGTTTACTATACCCCCTGTAATGTCCAATTGAGCCCATTTGGCCAGAAAGCAGGTAATAGGATAATTTATTGAGCACATCCTGTTTAAATTTAATGATGTGCTGCAAACAAAACTCTTTTTGTGTGATGTTGGTCCTCTTCCACGTTCTACTGAGGCCCCGAGCATAAACAAAACTGGGAATTTTCTATAGGTGAGAACGAGCCTGGCATGGACAACCTCCCGTTGTGTGCTGCTACATGTGTGAAAGGCAACTCTGTTTATATGAGAAAACAACTTAACCATTAAACACATTCAAGGCATTTTGTTGTAGGTTAGTGTAAGAGGGATCAGGGCACACTGGTACCTCCACGTGTGTCGTTTACAAAGTTGCTAAATGGCACTTGGGCAGTCTGACTCAAATAGAACAAGTTCCTTTTACATCTGGTAGCTATAAATATTTCACAGCCTTCAATGGAATTTTTTTGTCTTTGTTCTGCACAAATGCACAATGAGGCTGTGAATTTTATGTATGTATGTGTGTTTATTTTTATCGTCACAAATTGACACATTTCTTTAATGTTAGATGGGTAGAAGACAGAAAGTGGGGGATCCAGAGCCTGTCACGCTGTTCCCGTCCCCGGCTCTGAAAATCAATTTGCTCTGCTTGGTTAGGTGAGGATGGATAGTTTAACTGTTGGGTGAAGATGAATATCTGTAGAAGCTGGCATCCAATAAATTACTTAGATCACACATAAAAGTGTTTGAGAATGCTAGTCGGTGATGAAGCAGTGATTAAGATAAATGTGTGTTATTGTGTAGTGTTGTCTGCAAATGATGGATTTTTAAAAAAGGTCACAACGAAGCCTGACTGATTTAATCCTATTAAGATTCAATAAATACATGTTTGTAAAGAGTAAAAACAACACATCTAAATTGAAGCAGCTAATAACTAATGCACTAATAACTAATAACTAATGCACTGTTGTCCAAAGATGTCTGCTAATAAGATACATTTGAATTTTGGCCATTTTAAACCTGCTGTGAGGGCCTTAAAACCTCCAATGTAATTTGGCCTACTTTTAGAGAACAGGTTTGCATGATCAGTTTAGCCTACTTTTAAGCAGTCAATTTTTGTCTTTTGTGTATTAATTACTCAAAAGGCTGTTTTGATTTGTTTTTTTTTAATGTGTCACATTATTGCCTTACTCCTCCAGTAAAATGTCATCGTTCTCTGTTCACTGAAGCAGAGTGACACACTTGTGGCAAAGTCCTACTGTCCTGCCGGACAAATGTTCACTCACCCACTGGCATAAAAGCATGACTGTGTAGGGAGGTGGAAAAGAGGGGAGGGATAATAGAGACAGAAGAAGCACTCAAGGCACAGTAACCTAGATGGGCTTATTTAGAGAGGAAATATGGTAAAATAGTTTTTTCTGGAGCAAGGACCTCTTGAGGCTGCTGCTTGTGTGTGGTCTTTTACAGTGTGTTCAGATGGAGATTACTTTTGTGTATGTGATTCAGAAATAAATCAGTCATGTATTAACCACCACTGCCATTCATTAGTTTTTATAGTGATACATTCTTTGTATTAAATACATACTGTATTTACAAGTTAGGACCTAGTTTGCACATGTGCTATGTTGTCTGTGGTCAAACAGCATTTGCTCAGTTTTGACGCAAAGCTGAACCTTTCACCTTGAGCCCTAAAGTCACTCTGGTTATAACTGTCAGTTAAACGTCTGCAAACATACACAGACTGCTGTGTGTACAGAGGTAGGCCTATTGCCGGTGGGACCTCCCACCCATGCCATCCCAGAAGCCTCTTTCTCCTACCTGCTTCTTTGCCATCATAGTTTCCACTGTGGGCTGAAGCAACAGACTGGCCAGGCTCAATAGAGCCTCCATTCATTCATTGAACTGAGGGAGGGAGGTGAAGGCTGCACCCAATTCCCAGCTAGATGTTTCTTTTTACTTTTTGTGAATAAATGTGGATGTAAAATGTTCTTGTGAATCGTTGATTTTATTCATGGCTGAGGAAGGACCTGCACTGGTTATAATCTAGACTCTGGGGAGGTTATGTGAAATGAAAAAGAGAGGCAGCATTGTTGCCTGGAGAGAGAGACAGAGCAGTCTCTGTTTGTGGTCATTTTTAATGAGATCCTTTGTTCGTGTTTGTGTGTTTACTGTAAACTCTTGCTCATTTTTAGTATGACATGGACTGGTGAGCAAGGTGTTGGCCTACTTAGGATCCAAAAGAAACAACAACAGAGAACTATTTTCTCCTGATCATATTTATGGTGTTACAAATTGTCTTCATATATATGTGATTTTTAACCCGGCATCTCTTACCCGCCTCTCACTTTATGTTTAATGTTTTAGGGATGAGATGAATGCCTGTGGCTGACGATGGAACAATAAATACCACACTCTGCTGCCTTTCTCTACAGACAGAATGAGACTGAGCTCCTTGATCGACCTCCCCACCCCTTAGTGTCTATGAGAAAACTGCTGAAACCTATGATATGGGGCCAGTAAACAGAAGAAATAATCCTCTGATTAAATGTTGTGGCCAGATAGTGGGAACATTAAATTGTTTGTTTAGTGTTTATTGTCAGGTAGGAGAAACAGATAAAGGATATTTCTGTTTCAAAGCCTTACAATCAGTTTACATCACACACAAACACACACATACATACACACACACACACACACCATTACTAGCAGCAGCTCTGTTAACCAGCCGTAGGAGACAGAGTGTGAAGTCTGTACTCCACTTGTCTCTCTGCCGCTGGTGTAAATTGAACCAGAATTGAATCGTCCTCTCATTTTTTACACTAATTAATAGGCTGCAATACTTCTTCTGTAAAAGAAACCTTACATATTTTTGGTAATGGTAAAATATGCTTTACGCTCCCATAGATATTCTACAAACGTTGTAGCTCTTGTTCTAGACCACATCTGACATGAAGCCAAAAGCTGATCTCTCCTCTGGGAATTAATATTGCACTAAGAAGAACTCATTTGCAGTCTCTTTAAATTAGCTTGAAACTAAATTACATTCCTGCATGTTTTCCCAGCCAGGAGGTGGATCCAGGCAGATAAATTGAAACAATTAGGGCTATCAGCTGATATTTTTACCATAAAGAAGTAAATGAGAATTTAAACACTGTGTATGTCAAGAAAGCAAGACTATAACATTTAGAAATGTTACTACAGGGAGACAGAGTAGGGATGTGATTTAAAATGACAACTGCTGTCATAAAGTGTTTGGTAACAAAGTGTGAAGTTTTAAATGAAATGATGTTAGACAATCGTTTGCTTTCGGAGAGGTAACAGTGTTAAAAAACAATGTGTAGTCATGGTCAGGTTATAAAAGAGAGGGGAGGAAATTAAAGTCCTGGAAGGAGCATAGTACTAAGAGTGCACAATTAAACCTTGTATCCACTGAGGAATAGTCAGAAAAGAAATTATCCTCCTTTTGCCTGACCTTAGGTCTGCCAGGACCAGGAGAGTAAGAGAAAGATTTAGCCTCAAGAAATATTTCTTTGGAATCAATGCCCCCTACATCCTGTTGCATCAAAGTGAGTCATGTGAAAGAGCTCAGTTGTTCTGCTTGGTATTGATGCACCTTTCTTTAATTTATAAAAAGTACTTTGCCTCCTGGCTAAAATCAAAACCAAAAAACATCACTTTCACATGTTGCATAACGTAGTTGCATCTCAGATTCAACCCTCTGACAGTGTCATGGGACATACTGAAGGTGTCAGGCCTGATGTAAAAAGGACAAAGAGTTTCCTGTTTAGGCAGGGGACTGGTGGGCAGAGCAGCCTGGATCTGGCTCAGTACTGACTGATAATGTAGCAAAAGAGCAAGATGCACAAGGTTATGTTGATACAGACCAAAGCAGATGGAAGTATGATCCATGCATGCTGGTCAGTGAAGTCTCAGATGTTAGAAACAGTGTAAGTGTATCAGCATAACGTCATTGTGGAAAAACAGTATCCATGTGTAGAACAGATTATCAGAAATATGGCAAATTCAGTGCATATTAATTCTAGTTCATTCAGGCTTTTATTCTTTTTAAGCAATTAGTACTGACTCCAAAAATGAATGCACTTGAATTTAGCAGTCATTAGACAGTCTGTTTAATTTTTAAACAAAGAAAAAAGAGAGAATCCAAAACCGGAAAAAAAGGCAGACATGTCCCTTATGTTCCATTAATAATAAGAATAAATTCAGTAGTGTCTGTGTACTTGGTTTAGATGTTGCCATGGCACATTGTCTGAAACATTGCTCTTTTTCAGAGCATTTAAAATCAATCAGAGAAGGGGTAAAGACAGTGGTGAAACATGACTAATAAGCTCCGGTAGCTACTTTAATTTTGGGCACTTGCTCTCCATTCCCTTTTAGGCCATGACCAAGCCCTCAGAGGCGGTTAAGCTGTGAAGCTTTTTTGGTGTAGTGGACAAACTATGTTTTTACTATATTGGTGTTCATCACGTACTGTAGTGTGCACAGGCAAAAAACTATACTTTTTTCCATAGACAGGCATTTGGCTATAAAATGGTTGATGCATTAATGAGCATTTCAAACTCATCAAATTCTTCATTCATTTTTATTTGATCATTTCAGTCAAAAATAATTTGAAATGTCAAAAATGTCAAAGCTGGAAATTAATTTCAAATTTCCCATTGATTTGTGTGTATGGAGCCAACAAGAAGGGTCCTGGCTTGCTGCTTGCAGGAATGCTCGGTGGGCCCGCAAATGTGAAAGTGAGTGAGTGAGTCGAGACAATTTACTGTTTGCCTAAACCAAAAATCACCAGAATTAATGCAAAATGTGTATATGAATGTACTGTATTGTAATGTATTGTTGTTCCTCCTTCAAATTAATGTCCTCTTAAGATTCCAACATGCTTTTGTGACCAGTATTTGAGATTTAGTGAGACAGCGTGTCCTGTGTGTCTCTCTGCACAGTCACGAAGGGGACAGAATCACACTATTTTCCACTTATAAAATCCAGAGTAACTCTTCAGTCCCAAGGATGTTGAGATTGCTTTGGTTTTAATTAGTTTAACTTTAACAGGTTCATGCAGCAGAAGCAACAGATGCCCACCAGTGTACGGCCGGCCCTGAGTAGATATTTGAGAAACAATAAGGAGCTTCAGCAGCTTCAGCAAAGAAGGAGAATTGTTTATCCCCCAAATCCCACATCAGCGAAATTCTAGCCTTCACTGTTCTGTTTTTATGGTGATCTCATTAGGTGAGGTCACAGAAAGAAAAGGAGGGCTTTTAAGACGGCCAGGAACACTGTCCTGCACTTTGATAGACTTGGCCATTTCCTTCTTTTTATATGTTGCTGAGCCCATGCGTATAACATTGTGTCCGGAACAAAAGCTGAGACATCACAGGCCATACAAAAATCATATTTGCAAAGGTCATGATTGTACTTGTGTGAATAGCTGGCTCCCGAGACTAGCCCCCGGAGCTTGTCACGCTTATTTCCCCTTTAACAACACAACACATTTGGGCTGCTACAATAGAATAAATGTCTGCTTCCTCCAGGGCTGCTCCAGCCTCATAGAGCAACAGGAGTGGTGGGATTACTCCTGCATTTTTCAAGACTAAATCCAGACCCCACTGGCTTTTAGAAGAAATTGTTTTCATTACAGCTCATCAAACAGTGGTCTGTCAGCATGGCAGGAGAAAGTTGGTAGAATTGAAAATGAGACAAATTGGTTTTTGACCCAGGAGGAAGTTATAATTAGCAGCGCACAAACTGAAACAAGCTTTTTTTAAGAAACTTACATTTTAAGTTTTGCTTTACTGTTTTCGCCTGCACCTGAAGGCTGTGATCAATCTGTGCTGCTGTCAAAGCCAGACTTTCACCATATTGTCCCGTCACTCAGTGTCTGCCAGGTGTTGTGCTGCCTGACAGGCCCCTCAGTTTTTCAAGTCCTTGAGGTTAAAGAAAAGAGAAGTGAATCTAAAGTAAACATTTTATCTTTCCTCTCCTTCCCACTCTTCCTTGTCCACAGCTTTTTCTCGTCCTACCCCTACCCTTATCTGTCAGCTATGTTGCCTCAAGACTCTGTATAAACTTTCCTAAGGAAATCTCTGGATTGTTAATGACTCAACTGCATACAATAGGAGTAGAAGTGCAGATGGTGCAGATAGACTTGATAAAAACTCAACCCATTCAGAAATATACTGACTGTATCTTCTTCTTTAATTAATGAAAATAACTTTTCCTATTTCCAACATACATATTGGAACACAGAGAGACACCAAGCTGCTTAAAAAGTCCAAGCTTTCAGTAAGTGTTAATTGTTTCCAACACCCAGATGCCGTCTTTATTGGTATGGTAACTCTTAGACTGAAGCATGGCTGCGATACATTAAGCCACACACCAATGTGCTGCCGTAGTTGTGTTGTGTCCCGCACCCTCTGCTTGTCTGCTTGGTATCTTTGTACCCTTAGTATGAGCTTGAAGTCTTGCTCTTGGCTAACGTGTTAACAAACACGTTAGACCTGCAGTCTCTATAAGTTTGTCACTGGTCTCTATTTATTCCAGTGTTAATATAAAAATAGGATATGATAAACACAGCTATAAATCAAACCACCACTGCTCCTCAGCTGTTACATATGTTTTAGGTATCACAAGGCCTTATGGGTGTACAAACGTTTATGGGTGTGACTGGTTAATATTGGAAATCATCTCTAGGCTTTACTGACTTGATGCCATAGACTGTCTAGTCTTGATGCTCAGAGAACACAAGAGTCAATGGAATAACTGTTAGCTATTTACTATTGTATTTATAAATACCACAAAGACTGAGCACTCTCTCAGGATAAAGGCTGGTGAAAGCTATGGTATTTTATCTGGTTTTGCCCATGCAAATGATCTATAGCTCACTAGGGACTTAATGCTTTTGTTCCTCTGCTTATAATCCAGGAAAAGGAAAAAACGAGGAAAACGATAGAGGAAACCACATGCACTAGAAAGTGGGAGAGGAGAAAGAGTTTTGAGATTCCACTGGGTGGATTGGAGAGGATTTTATCCTTTAAATAGAAACACCTGTTCATCTGGGATTAGAAGGACGCAGAGCTCTATTTTGGTTCATTGGTGATGCTTACCCATCACACCCTGGGTCCTAATGGCTGTCTGGGTGTGAAACAGCTCCAATGCTTTCATTTTGGGGTCCATCTAAAAAGCAGGATATCGCTTTTGCAGGAACTAGATAAGTAATACACAAACTGATTATGGACTAACAGCAGACCTAGTGATCGACTCTCAGGTGTAAATGTTGATGTAATTGTCTTAATTATAAATGTAACAGTGCAGAAAAAGTATGTTTAATCCTGAAAGCAGGTTACATTAAGGGACATGTCTGGTCTTACAGGGGCTGTGCCTCGGGCAAGGTGTGGTGATAACATGTGGGCCTGAAAGACTTGCAAGGTGTTGGTTAGTGCAGATTACCAATTGCACCAGTGACAATGAGGTCACATTCTATGTCAGCACTGACGTGTGCAAAATTGTGCTTAAACTCACAATGCTGCACAAGTACATACAGGTTAGATCCAGTTGGGACACATGTAAGAAATGGTACAAACATTCTTTTCAAATAGCCTGATGATAATTTAGTTTTCTGCTTACAGTGTGTTTTGTCCACTTTCATGCTTTCTTGCAGGACCAGTCTACCAGCACACACACTGCTTCCATTTTTACAATAAAGACATGACAGTGGTATTGATCTTATCACCAAAAATAAAAGCAAAATAGCAAACCTTTCTTTAAAGCTGGTGAAAAGCTTTCATTCTTTTATTGTTTGGCTTAGTGTTTATTTTAAGCTTCCACCTTTAACCTAAGGTGGTTTTCTTTCTTCAGCCAAGTCACGGCCCCTCCTTCCCTTGGACCATAGAGGGATTTTTTTTGGTTTCAAGGTTATGTGGAAAATGTGACATTAAGTGAAAAAAACAAATTTATGCTTCAGAGACTTGATAAAAGAATGCACATGTGCATTAAACCACAAAGCCAGGTGGTTCTTCAGTGTGACCAGGGATGCATTCAGGTTCACACCAAGCACAGTACACGCAGTACTGCGTACACACGACAGCTTTAAACCAGCATTTAGATTGTCAATCTTTATCTGTATTTTGTACAATGTACTGGGCAGACATTTAAATGTATGTAGAACAACACTTTATTGTATACTTGATATAGCTACTTTCCATTCTCCTTTTTTAAACTTAAATAATCTTCCTCTAAGTTTTGTTTTCAAGTTTTTACCTGCAAATCCCACCCATGCTCTGAGGGCTTAACCTCTTTAGAGTTTAAAAGCATTGATCATTCAAAATATTACTTGAAGTATCTCTGGGCAAGACACTGAACCCCTAACAGCCCATTCTCCTCCCTAGCTGTGCGATGCCGGTCCAAGCCCAGTAGAAATATGGCAGGGTTGCGCCAGGAAGGGCATCCGACGTTAAAACTGTGCCAAATCAACATGGGGACAATGATCCACTGTGGCGACCCTGAACTCACTGGATAAGCCGAAAGGACAAAAATAAATAAATGTAAAATATTTTAGAACATGCATATTCGCTCTTTTTCACTGTATCCAGCTCTAATTGTTTTCAGGGTATTGGCTAACCACACCTAGCCTTCTCAAGGGGATTTTTTTTTTTTGGCTGGCTTCAAACAGACTAAATCACAGATGACTCCACTCCTCCTATAATTGGGTCAGCATGTGTATTTATAGACAGAATCTGCCTTTTCAAACACATTATACACAAAACAGAGTGGGCTGTGCTGAATGGCCTGTATTGCGCGATAACCAAACACCCAGCTATTTCTCAGCAGTTTCTCTCATACATCTCCTGTGAAATGACCAGTTAGAGCATTACCCTCATGTCTAAGCACTAATAAAACTGTGAGAAAGGAACAAAATGACTTATAGTGCTGTTTTCTCTGCTACTTTGCACAGAAGTAGACTAGCAAATAAATGTTTATTATTCTCTTCTTCTCCAATGCTTTACTCGCACAGGAATGAGAGCAATGAAAGACCATTAATCTTAATAAAAACCATCAGTTCATTCCATCATGTTGCCAACTTGCTGCTCTCCATCAGTAAAAGATATGCTCAAGAATCACTTAACAATTCAGTAATGAAATCCCACACCCTTAATGCGAATATGTTGTTATGGTAAAAGCCAAGCAGAGCAGCCCTGGACTTCCTCTTATTGAATCTGCAGAGACCTGACATCAGTGTTTATGTGTGCATATGGCTTCAGCTTCACTGCTTTGATTCACCAGTGCTTGTTCGCCGCATATCAGACTTTAAATATTCCTCCACAATTTTATTAAGGGTCACAATTCGCTTGGCTGTCAGTGCCATAATAAACTCCCAAGTGGAGCTGGAGCAAATGGTGTGACCCAAGTGTCAAGGGAGAGGCATACAGAGGAATCCCCTTAATAAGGGAAGTAGGCCAGCAGCAGGCTCTTTAGAAGATAACTCCTGCCCTTTCATAAAGTATTCTCAAGATCCTTTGGTATGTGAATAAAGCCAGATGAAACTGTAAATCTCGTTTTGACTTGTCATGGAGCTACAGGGAAACGCTTTTCATTTTTCTTGTTTTAATTTTATGAAAAGCATTTTTATTAGCTTACAATCAAGCATTCACATGTAAAATTTATTTAATTGTTACGTCAGGGTTTTTCCTGTTGTCACTAAGGAGTAAGTAGTTTGTTCATCTAGTGGACTGTTCACTGAGCTTCTGTTAGTTTGCGAAGCTTCTCCCTCTAGCACAGCAAATATGCATTTTAAATCATATTACACTGTATCAGTCGATTTATTACTAAATGTATTCTAAGTTCGAAAAAGAGTAGCTAATTTAATCTTCTCATGAATTCTCTGAATTGTACTTTCTGAAATGACATATGGCAGATTTCTTCAGGTGTAGTTAACTTGATAGTTAAGTAAATGTTAAATTCTTGAATTGTTTAAAAGTAGAGGCAACCTGATGTCCCACACTAGCGATGGCAAACTCTGGACCTCCATTGTTTGTCAGCTTACTGTATGTTAGACCAGACACTGCCTTTATATCTTTAGGTTTTGCAAAGGCTACAAAAATGCCTCCACCCTCCATAGTTTTTGTGTTGTGAGTATTCTTTCAACAGAGCATTTGTACTGTTCATGTGGAGAAATCTTAAGCCTGTCAGTCTATGGATAGTCTTGGTTGCTATGATTGGACAGTGGTAGTGAACACCTGTAAACACCTGATGTTATTGTCAGAGTTTGGCAAAGATCTGCACCAGGCAGGCCGCTAACATTTTTTTATCTCCAGCCCAAAATCACCTTACCACCTATGAATGGAGTATTGGGCAGTGATATTGCGTTCCCTGCTTAGTTGCATGCCACCTCTGTGCCATGCACCATTGCCATAAGACAGTTTTTAGCCCGAGCTCCTCTCACAGCTATCCATTCCTCTTTTGTTTCAGTCAGCAGGTCTATAAATGGACACGTGGAGAGAATAGATGCTCAATTGAGTCTGCATTGCAGCAAGAATTTTTTGAAACTGGTTCTGGGAAGGTTTAATGTCACCATCCTAAATTTACATCTGCCCATCGGCAACAGGTTTGACTATAAGCAATGTTCACTGGGCAGTGGCGTGTTAATTGACTCTTGATGTGGAAGAACATATTGATGCTCTCTGTTAAGTGCTAACACTGTAGTAATATCAATTACGCAACAATACAGTGTAAGTGTGAATGTGCAGATTCATGGATGTGCTGTCATGGTGTTCTGTGCTGTGCCTTGTTGCGTGCTGGACAGACAGAGCTTGAATTGAATAAAGGTCAGCTTCGTTTATTGACCCTTCTACCCTCTGTCTGTCCTTCTCTTTGTTTTCAAGTTCCCAGAGAACACTAGTGGGATTCTGCCGGTGTTGCCAGCCTCTGTTGCTAAAAGGAATCACTGTCTTTTCTTGTTGCAGCTCTGTAATTCAGTTTATTCCCTCTCCAGTACTGGCCCATACTGACATGTTATGATTGTAGCATGCTGACTGTAGACTCAGTAGATCATATTTATGTGTCATCTTTGCGTTAAAAAAAGTTGCCAAAGTACCAGTTGCATTTTATCCCCGTCCCTGTAGCTGTCCAAATAGAATGAGCAGTGTGAAGACTGTGAGCTGAAGTATTCTCCTCAGTGAATTCCTATCCTGCTTTCTCTCTTTTAGGCTTTATGTGCAAGCATGCCAGTCGTAAGGTAGTGTGTGTGTGTATGTGAGTGTGTGGGTTAGTGTGTGTGTGTGTGTGTTTGTGTGTGTGTGCGCGCGCGTGCAAACTCAGCTTCCTTACATTTCTCCAGCTGATTTTGATCACCTCCCTTGCTGGATAAAAAATCCCCTGTTTGACAATGTACAATTACGAATTGTGCAGATGTGAAGGTGCCACTGATGAGTTCCTTCAGTAGGAGAGCGCAGAGAGGGTGGGAGGCACAGAGACAGATGAAGGAGGAGTAGGAGAAGGTTGGAGGGAAAAGAAGTGGAGGCAGTGGTGGGGGAGAGCTCTTCAGGGAGGTTTAGTGAAAACACCTGCCTCAGCTCTGGGTCTCATGATGGATGACGAGGAACAACTGAGAAAGAAAAGAAGGGGAGGAAGTGGGTTTGAGATGGAAGTGAAGGACATTTTGTCCTGCAAATTCTTCACTTCAGTCTGTCTGGCACACACATCAATACATTACAGACAATGACACTAGAGAATGAGTTACTTCATGTTAAAGTCACATAATTCATTAGATTTTTTTCATTACATCTAAGAATATTAGTTTGACACATAGTATTTTCAGTCCAAAGAAGCAAGCAGATTGAGAGCAACTAAGTCTGAACTGGATGTCACATTCCATGACAATTTGTTCAGAAATGCTAATAAGTGGTATAAAACAGGTCTAGGAGGCATTGTCTGGTGGGAAATATAGTTTTATAACGTTTTTAGAAATGTGCTTAGTCACTGTCTTGCAAAGAGATGGATAAATCTTGTCTCTCATCTCAAAAACATCTTGTTTAATAACAGACACGAGTAAAAATATCGAAAGATATGTTGCAATTTTCACCATCACATTTATAATATTGAGCAAAGCTGTTTGTCGTTATTGTGCAGCAGCACTGCCCCAGCCTCTCGGAAAGTGCACCATATTTTGTACTAAATATATATTCAATTTAACTATGAGTTAAATCTCTTTCCACATCTGTACGTGACTGTATTGAATTGGAAATCACAGCTATGAGCTGCATATGGACAATCGCTTAAGATTAAGAATGTTGTGAATATCTCATAATATTCTCTTTAAGCAAAGTCCAATAGGGACTTTTTACCATGATGTCAGTCTGTTAGAGATGAGTGGACAGCCAGATCACTCAAAATGACATAGCCCGAGGTGTTATGACTGGACACTGGATTTGACTGAGTATATGTTGGACCTGAAAAAAGGGTATTTCAGCTCTAGGCCTTGCAGGTTTTGTTGCTTGTGACAAATGTTCGAACTTTGCTATTAAGTTCAAGTATATCCACGTGTATTTACTGTAACTTACTGTTGGAGATGAATTGAAAGTGGATTCAGATTATCTTAGTTTAGTGCAAGACTGGACATGACTGATGTTTAACCACTCCCGTTGCTAATGAAGTTTATTTATTTTATTATTATATAATTTCTCCAGTAATCATTTATAACACAAGGCACTAAGGGAGCCAAGTGACAGAAAAAGTTGGCACATACAAACTTGAAATATGTATTTTCAAAAAGGGACTGGAGAAACTGGTGTTGTGGATTTACAAAGCTACAAAGCTGTCATATTTTTTGGGCATGGTGCTCAGATTGTCAGGGGGCTTGCCAGAGCTGCTTTAGGGTGTGGTCTGTCTGTCAGACCTGACCTCTGTGACCTCAGATTTGTGGTTGACATACAGTGCTGCTGTTTCTATGATTACGACTCAATTAAACTAGTGACAGTCACTGTAGGGGAACAGAATGTAAACTAGCATAAACCATTTCTTGGAGGCACAGGGTGGACTTTCACTGAAGTTGCAAAGCCCAAAAAGTAGCAACCAGTTGTGTTTGCACAGGCCTCTTTGGGCTTATTTTGAGAACACTCTCACTGACTATCTGGTATTTAACCATGGTTTTGGCTGTAAGGGAGGAGGAAGATATCTGGACATCTCCCCTTGTTTTATTACTGATCGAGTCTTGTGCCATTCATCTCTGCCACCCTCTGTATCAGCTAGGGCCTCTGTGTATGTACATTAAACTGATTGATGAACAGTTCATTAGGCTGATGGGCTCTGCAGGGGCAGACAAGCATCCGGTAAAAAGAAGTGTAATTAAAATGCGACCAGAAATTGTTGTTGCTTGACACCAGCTGCGTCAGCACTTTAGCGTGAGTCTGCAGCCTTTGTGAAGACACATTTTTGAAGGCAAAAATAGCCGTGGTTTGTTTGCTAAGCGACTGCCATTTTGTTTGTGGGGTATGTACGTTAGCTATGTGATTATGGACACGGCTTGAGTCGTGAAAATTACGGTGTTTGCTGATCCACTCTAATCAGTGGTTTTTAGAAAGGTGGGGGAGTGTTGTACTGTAAATATCACCAGGACCAGAAGAAAAGCAAGTATCTTATCCAGCAGTAACTGCCAAATCTGCCTGTACAGTAGCTACAGGGCTGTACGAAGCATGTTGTGAAAGTGTGTGTTTGTGTGTATTTACCAGCTTGCAGATGCAGTGCATGCAGATAAACACCCATTGTCTTTGTGTCTGACAGGAGGCAAGTTGTTGAAAGAGCAGTATAAATGTACTTTTTAGAACTCTGCTGGAGTTTACTACTTATCTGCCTTTTACATTCCGTGTGTGTGCATGTCCGTGTGTGTGTGTGTGTGTGTGTGTGTGTTATGATTCTCTGATTCTCTGTCTGCCTGTCTGTGTCTCTACCGTCTGCTGTATTTCTGGAGTACCTCCTCAGGTTTCAGCTCAGTTTCTCCTCTCTCCTTCTTCTCTCTTCTTCCAATAACGGCTGAGTGTTCACCAGCCGGGTGCTGGTGGAAGGGAGCTGGTATCATTGCGCAATACTTTGGCTCATTATAAATCAACATGTATTAAACTGAATTGAGGTGGTTTCTTTTAGAAGTGTTTGGTTGTGTAACTGAAAATGGTCAAATTAGTCAGAATAGTAGTTTGTTAAGCTTTACTAGCTTTTTCCTGAGCTCTCTATTGCATCTCATAGTCTTAATCAGGGAATATTCAAATGTCAGAGAGTTGGTACTGAACGATTCTGCCCATCACCAGCCCCACATGCAGGCCATGCAGGTTTGAGCCTAGAATCAGAGTGAATAGGGATGTGGCACAATACAACCCAACTTTTTCAGTCATAGCTTTCCTTTCCTCCTGTACGTATCAGACTGGCAACTGAATGAGAACTCCCACTGGACTGGGGTTAGGATGTTAGCTAAATCCACCCTCTCATCCTCCTCACAAAAGCTAATATCTAAATTGGGTTTCATACAGAATCATATTTCAAACTGGCTGAGCTTAATATGCACACACACCCGCACGTACACACACACAGAGGCAACAGTTGCATTGGCAAACTTGACTTGTTCTTGCTGCTGTGGTCGAAATACCCAAAGATATTTACGGTGCTTGTCTTGTTAAGCCTCAGTGTCTTTGGCCCCATAAGCCTCATTTATTCCAACTGACCCATGACACTGTACTGAATTCCAGTTTCCCAATGGGAGGCTGAAAGACAGGCGGCACATTTGTCATCACCCCTTGGGAAGATTAAACTCCACACCAGAACACACAATACGCTGCAGTTGTAAGTTCATGGGTGTGTTTGTTGTGGCAGTTTAATGACATGTCAATGCAAACTGTTTTTCATCAGAAAAGTAACTGACATTTGTTTGATTGGATTTTGAGAGCAGATGATGTTGATTCTGTCATTTTAAATGTTTAAATATGTAAAGAGATTTTGGAAGTGTGTGAGTGCGTTGGATTTGTGCTTACGTAGACTCCTCTGGTGGGGGAAATACATTATAAAGCCCAGTGTCTTAGTGTTTTGTTATTTAACCTAAATAGTGAGTTGGAGGAGAGAAGAAAGAAAGGTGACACTGACCTCCTCCCCATGACACACAGAGTCATTTCTGTCCTATATGGAAATGTTTGTTTAATCTGCGAATGAGCTCCACGTTTGAAAAATTCAACATGTGCTACACACATCAAAAAGCTCTGCAGGGAAATTGAATTGCATTATTTTAAGTCAGATTTTGTCCGTTTACTGTATCACTATGGCTGGATGGCTAGGTGTTATGCAATCATTATTACAAAACCTTCAGAAGGAAACTGTTCATTAGGACATGCATCTCAGGTATGAAGCCTGGCAGCATTTGTAACAGCATCAATACTCACAGGGCTTATTCATAGTTTGATGTAATTTACTGTGGTCAAACTGTATTTGCTGAGGGAAACAGAAATGTTTTTCTTCACAGGAACGCTTTTCTGCTTCCCTCTTTCTATAAACCTCAGAAAAGGGGGTTATGAATATGTAAATACAGAAGGGTGGTGTGCGGGGGAAATCATTTTATTCCATTCGAAATGGACCTCTTATGCAATTATGAAAATGCAAATTGCATTGAGCTCTGAGCTGAATTGCAGATAGAATACAGTGTATCCTGCAGCTGCACAGGTTCTTTCTCCGTTCTGTTGTCTTAGAGTGAGGAAGGCTTTCCTCGAGGCTGTCTCATCAGTAAACAGAAATGACATGTATAATAAACATTTTTGAAATAAATCTCCCTACAATTAAATATATTTTTAGCTTTTTGTTTCATCGCTTAGATGTGTACGCTTGTTTTGTTTTTTTTTCTGCTGAAGGGGATGACCCGATCCTGATACTTCAGGAATTTGGCCTTATTGTGTATTTGTGTATTGAGTACGTGTATTCACACTCATAAAGCTTCTCTGACACTGTGCTTGATACCACATTAACCTCCTCATTGTGGTGGTTTTAAGATAATCAACCACAACAACAAAAGTAAAGCAGACTGCAAGGTCTGCAGTGCTAAGTCATACTCATGTTTCTTATGGTTATTTAAAAATGTTTAACAACTGACATCGATAACAATGGAACTTATATACAGTAACTAGAACTTTACCTTTCAAATATTCAAAATTTATTAATAATTATAATAAATATATATGTGTGGCAATACCAAAAACTACACTTTATTTATTCTAAAAAAAATAACAAAATACAGTTTTTCACTTTATATAGTCCAATTATTCTTCTGTCATATAGCCTATCATCCATTCCACATAAATTACTGTGTGCAAAATGACTTTCCCCAGGACCAGGAACCTTTTGTGGAACTTATTTCCTCTACTTGCATTTCCACCAAAGGAAGCAGGGTCTAAATTTAGTTCTGGGCTTTAGTTCTATCTACCAAAATAGTCCCTAGTAAGGGTAGTACTTTCTAAAGGATCAGGATTTTTCAGGAATTTTCACCTGTCCCAATGTGTTGGACTTGGGACAGGTGGTCAAAGTTCACTGGCTTGTGCAACCTCAGCAGCTAGAGTTTGTTTTGGAAATCTAGGGGGTTCAGCGTCTTGGTCAGGGAGAGTTGGCTTTGCCGTACAATCGCTCTACCCACTGATGCTATGTTTTCACTACCAATGACAAATTGCTAAGAATTGGCAAAGCTGTAGTTTTAGTTACATGCTATGCTTTGACTGAAAAGTTGACATATCCGTCACCAGTAGACACCCCCCCAAAAAACAGATTTTCTTTCTGGCACTGTGTGTTACATTTTAAACATATGTAGTCAATCAGTAAACCTATAACAGGTTGATTAGCATTTCTTTTGTTGAAAATTCATTCATGTCAGGTATTCAACTCACGCTTTGCTTCACTTTCCTCTGGATTTAGGACACGGCCAATTGGTTGTCACCCAACATTTGGGAATTTCCATCCCAGCAGATTTGCATAAAGTTCACCTTTCTTCAGCTTTTGCTGTTGTATTGCTGGGTTCCTTTTTCTCTATATCTCTCCCAGAAGAGTGCACTGACCTGGGTTTTCAATACTATATGTTCCAATAAGTGTGAATGCAGCGTTAGTCACCATGAGCCAACAGGGTCATGGGTTATGAATATACTTGTCATGTTTTGTATAAAGACGGACCCAAGTGAAGAGACAGCGAGAGGGAGTAAACTGATAAACTCAAGAACCAACATAAAATCACTCGTAAGAGGAGGATATAACAAACATACGGCAGGTAACAAAAACGCCGAACAAGAATATGAAACATAAGCTACAAAACCAAGATGATCACTAGGATAAATGACTAAGGAAAACTGAATTATTACATTATTCTATATATTACTTGTCCAAAGGGCTAGGGTCCGAAAGAGGGACAGAGAGTCAAAATGGAAAAGGGCAACATTTCATCCCTCACATACACCTATCAGGCCTCCCATTATGACCACCTGTGCAATTTAATGCAATCCAATACAGTGGCTCTGCCATGAATTTTACTTTTACAAGGTTAGAATTTCTCAGTTTTTAGCTTGAAACTGTCAGAAAGGTGATAATTCTACTCTCTGTTTATTATTGAGGTCAAAGTGTGTGGTGGAGTTGTACTGGCATGTGTTATAAGTAGAGATGGTTCTAATGTTTTGGCCACCTTGTTGATTTTAAATATGGTGGCCAAAACATAGTATTGCTAGTAACGTATGAATAACACTTTAAAACATTCATTTAAAATATGGTGACAACAAAAGTACTATGTTAACATGTTTTTCCGAGGTAGTAACTAACATTATATTATTATTATATATTTTTTAAGCTTATTTCCCTACTTGTTACTGCAAAAATAATATTACAGTAACACATGTACATTGAATATATATATATAATAAAAATATATAATAAAATATATAATAATCCCCTTTAGATGTATCTTAGGTGTAAAACTTATCTTTAAATAATTTGTTTTCAAAGTTACCAGGTTAAAAATACTAGATAATAATAAAGATCATACAAAGTTAAAAACAGTGATGAATGAAATGAGAATGTATAGAGTATCTGTTACCCTGAACATTTTATATATTTATTATAAATTGCTTAAACCCATTTAGTTTCAATGTGGCACTATTGTGGCTCAGCCTGGACATACCAATAAAACATTTCTAAAATATTTTTGTGTGCCAGAGTGAAATCCAGAAACTGGCCCCCGTCTCTCATTTTCTTATAGAATACAGTTCTCATTTGTGTCAAACCAAAATGAAAATGAACTTCTTAGAAGGTGAAATGACACCAGCCTTGCAACCAATTAGGGATCACTGGTTGTCAGCAGGCAGTCTGTAGTCGAACAGGCCTCTCCTGTGAGGCCCCACTGGGTTTGGCTTTAATGGACTAATCAGTGTCTCACCATGTGCTGAATATATTAGTCTAAGTGTTCCTATTGGCCCGTCACTGCCGTCTAGTGTTACAGGTGTCATTCGTGCTTACAAGCATTACAGCCTGATAAAACTTAATTTAGCATATAAGCAGTGAAAACACAAGCACCAGATATTGCAACACACCGTAAATCAAAGATATTTCCCCTCACCTAATTTAATATTGCACAAGAGCACAAAAAAGTTACATAACAGACACAAACGTTTCTCCCCTAATAACCATACACATAACAAACACACAAAACAGTTACTCCCGTTTGTGTCTCACTGTATTGTGTTGTACAGTGTGATAGCTGTGGGGAGGAATGACCTGCGATAGCGCTATGTTATAAGAATACAAAACTAAACTGCTGGAACAAACTTCAAACCCTCTTTAATAACGTCATGGATTAGAGTTCAGCTGACTGGCATGAATGTCGCCTGCAAAACCTGAATGAGTCATACACATACTTTGCATATTAGCCCATTTTCCTTCATTCAGGAAGACTGACATTGTGTAAAATGTCTAACTCCATGAATGGGAAAAATGCTAATCATCAGTGTTGGTGTCACAAGCTTTGTTGTTTGACTCTTTATTTTTTTCAGTTTTTGTTTTTCAGTCTCTGCCCTCTGCACACAACTACCTCTTTCTCTCTTCCCAGAGCTACTAAAAGAAAAGATAAGAGCAACTTCAAAGACAGGTCTGCTTTTTTCTGTTCTGATCTAAATGCAGGCAAATGAAGGACAGACGGATTTGAGTAGCCAAATAGCTTTGGGGTGTGTAGTGCACATGTAGATGAATTTTCATGGTATGATATGATTGATTATTGCAGCCCCATTTACAACTGCAGCAGACCAATCCTACCAACTAAAAAAAAAAAAAACAGCTTTAAGTACTTCATCAAACTTTAAAACTACTTAACTACAAAGATCACATTTCTTTTTCCTTCTTTAGGTTTTCCACAGCAGTGGGATTAAAAGCTTCATTTTAAAGTCCTCCACCGAGATTTTGTTCAATCAGTAGACTGAATGCTGTGTTTTAAGGGTGGTTAGAAATCATGTCAGTTTTTAGGACAGGATTTGATTTTTCTATGGGAGTATGGGGGGGTCTCAAATTTTAATATATAAAGACAAACATCCTACCATATACTTAGAAGCCTATCAGATACTCAAAGCTAAGATTCTGTCTGTCGGTCCCTGAAGTGATGCTAGATAAAGCTGTGTGTGTGCGTGTGTGTTTGGGTCTATTACAGTATATGATTTCACTGGGTCTCAGAAGTGGATATCAGATGGAGCATTGCTGTTGTGCACAAATAAGATGAGGCCCTTGGGAGTAAAACGATACAGAGGGGGAAAGTAGTCCCAGCTTACAACTTGCAGTGGGTGTTAAAGCTACAGTTTAGAAGAAACCAATCCCAGTTTGTGGCGGTTGATTGATTTTTGGTTTCATTTTAAAGTCTTCCTTTTTTTTTTTTAAATTGTTTCATTAAATTATAAACTTTGTATCACATATCAAAATATATAAACACAGCTTCCCACAAAACTCATTACTGATGATGTTACTGATGTTAGTGTATGAAGAGAAAGTGAAAGCTTCTGTATGGAAGGTTTGTTCTTTGCCTTCAGTCTGCCTCATATTGATCTGACTAGGGCAGCTGCTCTGCCAGCCTGAGGAGCAAGCTGTGGATTAATCTTCTTTAATCCATAAGTTTTTCCCCATTCTCTTCTTCATCTCAGCCAGGAAATGAAATGTGATTTTCATTTCTTTTCTTTCCAACCACGAACGTTATCTTTGCACCTCTGTTGTGACAGTTTTCCAGGCAGGTTCAGGGGTTTGTAAGCTGGCATTTTAAATGCTGATTGGCTGGAGACTGTCTGCTTTGCTACTTTTTTAGCTCCTGTTTGCAGGCATTTTCATTACCACTTTGCATTCAAGTCTTTCCTGCACTTTGGCCAGCCTCAAGATTTTATGCTAGGATACAACCAAATCCATTACATTACTGCATTTTTGGCAACTCTAGCCTCTTCAGCTTGATAAACTTGGTCCAAACTTTTTGACAAGCTGCAGTCTTCTCTGTCCCAGTCGAAGTATCATGGTTACACAAGCAGTAAAAGTAGCTTGTAAACGGTGTTGATAAGAGCTCTGTGGTTATTTGTTACTCTTACACAATTAACCAATGTCTGTGGCCTTAATCAGGCTTTCTCTTAGTCACATTTTCCTCCCACGCTATCTGCTCCTGGCTTCCTATAATGGTCGCTGTCAGCTGCACTCTGTGTTTTTCCATCTCTCTGGTGAGACTGTATCACACTGTGTAAGAAAAAAAATACGCAATCCTTTTGACAGGCGAGTAAATTGGGATTTTGTAGGAGGGTGGCACTGCTTGCTATTGCTTTTCTTTGATCAATTTTGTAAGTGTTTGTACCTTGTCTACTTGTTTCCTGCTGTGATGACACAGCACGATACAACTCACTACAGTCCACTAGGTAAATGGTAGTTCCACTGGAATGTACTTTGCGGTTGTTATCTTGTAAAAGTAAACATGTGCCATTAAAATCAGCCACCAAAACTGCGTTGACTCTGAAGGTTTCTTTTTCAGTATCTTACATTATATTCAACTATTAACCAAAAAAGAAATGACAGTATGACTGAGTCTGTGCCAGCAGCTCTGTGAGGATGTTGTTAGGCCAGCAAGTCCTGAAAATCTAAAACCAATATTGGTCATTTTTCCTTGCCCTCTCATAAGACCCAAAGAAGGGTTTGTTAAAACAGGAGGAAAAGAAACTGTGCTCCTATTAGCACCAAGCACTGACATTCACCACAACGGTGGCTTGGGGCTGGTCACACCATTTTTCATCTCGAACAGTCAAAAACACTGGATTGCAACCGTGCAAACATAGCGGTTTGGTTAGGCTCAAGCAGGGAAACAACGTGATTAGATTTAATTAAAATGCTGTGGTTTCGCCTAGATTCACTGCCTCAACACATGGCCACATGTCATGCTACTGGTTAGAACAAGCAACAGAAAGCTGGTTCACACTGGGCACACTGGACAGCCTCTTTACCAATGACCTAAATGCCAGCATGCTAACATGGTCATATTGAAGAAAATTACAATCTGATTTGTAGCAGGCCTGTTTAATGCCAATCTGGAAAATAGTCATTAAAACGAACCATTCCAACAAATGTTAACAACCATATGTTACTTGAAACATGGCTTACAGTCCACCCAGGAGATATGTCTAGATATCATCTAGATATTTCACTAAATATCTGAAAACAGTGATGGTGTTGAAGGAAAAGTCAGGGGACCAAAGCCATTTTATTATTTTCATTCATCCTCTTTGAGAAAAAAAGATACAATATAATTATGAGATGATTGTATCCACAGTTTGCATTTAAAGCAACAAAACTGCACACAGCACTTGGCATGCGACTTCCTGGTGACTGTCTAATTGTAAGAAAGTGCATCTCTGCCTCTGATGAGTTTCTAATGTTTGTAATACATCAGGAACTGTGATGTGAGCTGCATGTTCACATAGCGTGGTTAGAAACAACTATATTCGACCCCTACGTTGCCCTGATATGTTGCAGCTAAAATAAGTTTAAAGATTGAATTAAGCCCCCAATAATACTGATCATAAAGTGGACCACCAGAGCAGATTGGTTGATAAAGAGGCAACCTCGTCTCCGTTAGCGTCTCTCTATTCTCTTTAGTGGCTCTCTACAGCTGCGGCTCTGAATAATTCAACAAAGCAAAAGAGGATTGACGGACCATGAGAGGAGTTATAGATTGCTGATGATCTCTGGGCACGCAAACTAGACAATATACTTTCTGATTGCTGAATAAGCTGGATAAGCATGCTTGAAGTCGTGGATTAGGTGTGCATGAGTGTATTAAGTTAGGAAAGAGAGCTGGAAACCAAGTGGGCATCTATTTTTGAAACACATTTATTCCTTTCCTGTGAGATTTATTTAATTAATTCATAAATTCTCAATGTGTCTCTGACCTGCAGGATCTCTGCAGCAAGTCCAACACATCCTCATTCTGGTAACGTTTTATCTCTAGAGACCACACAAACAGTTTAATGATGGCACCCTAGGAACTGAACAGTTTCCTGACATTTGAGTCCAGGTGAATGACCAGGACAGTGGGTGTGATTCAGGCGACCTTATGGTTAAATATTTCACAGCACTGACTGAATTATGACTTGTAGGCAGGGGAGAAGGTCAGTGATGATGAAAGATTTTGTTGGAATTTAAAGGAGGTTCCCATAGACGCCCTCAGTGAATCAGCTGACAGGTTTCCTTCGAAATGGTCAGTCTATTTTATTCACACAGCAAAGAGATAAACATGCATGTGATGGCAAATATCCCACAGTTCGGTTCAGCTACAGTTCAGTAGGAGGCTGTTGTCCAAGGAAGAGGCCTGAAACTAATGCTCCTACACATATGATACGCTTTGTTTTTAGTCATGCGAGCAACATGAGTTCATAACAGTGTCAGCTTGTTAGTTGGTTGGGTGATCCACACCTTTGGATCAGACCCATTAACAAGATAAATCGCCATTAGCTCTGTAAAGAGACACTTTGGTGGAAAACTCCTGCTGTGGTAATCCACTTAGAGGCACATATCAGTAGCCTTGCATGCGCCACATTCTCTGCTTCTCTGTTTCATTCTCTGCTTCCACCTGGAGCATTTTACAAGCAAAGTGGGTTGTTGTGGGGCTGACAGTTTTGTGTATGTTGTTATGTCCTTTGTTCTGCTACAGACAAAGCCTACAGTTATAAACAACATTCATCAGATTTGTGGATTTGTTTTAATTATTTTCAAATATGATTTATTTATCCTCATAATAATTTGTACAGTTTTGACTAGCAGGAGGAAAACGCTTCTTTCCCTACTTGCAAAGCAGAGTAAAAAGAGGAGGTCACTACATAGTGGATGGGTTTATTGTGTTTTCAGATGCATCCTAGAAGCTTCTTCTATCAAAAATAGACTTCGGGACACTGCTCTGATGTGCCGCATGTCACTTTGTTGAAATCGCGAGCTTTGACTAAAATGGCAGTGATCAGCTCCAGTGACTGCGTCAAAGCCGGAACGAAATACAGCTGCTCCCGTTGGAATTGCAGGGTTACTATTCCTGTTGCCATGAGCTTGTCATTTTTGGTTTTGAGGTGAATATTTGTATCCAAACATGCTTAAGTAAGGGAGTAAACTTTATGGGCATTACTGCTTAACATTGTTGTTTTAGCCCTGCTGGTGTGAGCATCCATAATGTGGAAGGTAGGCTTTAGCTCATTAATGTATAATCTCACAGATGTGTTTGTGTGGCGCTGGACCAGTTGTAGAATTATTTTAAGTTTTTAGTGAAGGTTGTAATAGAGTCCAGTAGATCCCCACTGCACTATATTACAACTATTTAAACAACCTGGTTGCCTCAAAAAAAAACTTTCGAATTATTGCTGGAAGTGAAATTGCAAAAATGCAACGGCTTTCTGGTTTTTTTGACTTACTCCTATGAAAATCTACTGTGAGTTTTTAAGCATTATTTTCTGCAGCTTTAACAAAAAAAAACAAAAACAAAAAAACAAAACGGTCCTGTTAGTTCTGTTCTATCTGTGGTAGAATTCAATACCCCGATTTTAAGTTTGTCTTAATTCACTTTAATGGCATTTGTTATACGTGCAATGACTAAATTCTGATGGACACAAATGCAAAATGAGCTCAAAAGGAGCATTTTTCCATTATGTTACCCTCTGTGCTTTGTTCAATAAAGACACACTGATTAGTTGTAAAATCCCAGTGCAGATAGAATCAGGGGGAAAGTACAGAATTGACAAGTGTGAAATCCATTGTTGTTCTACAAATCCAGTAAATTTTTTAGCTGATATTATTACATTAGAACTTTAATGCCAAAAGTCTCATCCTATTGTGTGTGAGCTGGAGTCATTAATTAAGGTTAAAGCAAAACAGTTAAACAACATGCCAATGTAACCATACAAGAAGTGGAAGCAGAACACTTGTCGTTGACAAAGATTTAATTGATTTATTTGTAGAAACTTAAAACATCTTCTAAATAGGTAAATCTAAACAGGGCTTTTAAGCCAAGAATCAGCCTTTGAG
The DNA here is from genome assembly GCF_033026475.1 of Channa argus. Taxonomy (NCBI): domain Eukaryota; kingdom Metazoa; phylum Chordata; class Actinopteri; order Anabantiformes; family Channidae; genus Channa; species Channa argus. The sequence goes on from NC_090207.1 coordinate 22,094,913, forward strand.
TTATTTAATTGTCCCTGTTATCCAGATAATTGCTGTAGAATTAGTGGTAATTCACACTGATTGCTTTATTGTTGTTTCTGTGTTGGCCTAAACTAAAAAAAATGATTAAGACAGTCAGGGAATCAGGTAGACATGCTACTACGACAAAAACACCCCATGATAAAATTGTTATGTTATTTAAATGAGTATGAAACCTAATATCTGTATCTTTAATTTTGTTTCCAGGTGCCCTTGGTTGACAAAGGTAATTTCTCCCGCTGTACCTCTCTACAATGGCCTGGTCTTCCTCTTTGTCCTGGCCAATTTCAGCATGGCAACCTTTATGGACCCTGGTGTTTACCCCAGAGGTATGTTTGTGCAAATGTGTTTAAGTGTCTTAAATACTGTACACATGATGCGGAATTTGTGAGTAAACCAGTACCACTTGCAGTTTTTATCAGCCATGTAAAAATGGGCATGTTGTATGATGTAGACATAAACCGAGTGTGAGTAATTCGCCCTCCCTTTTGGCCTCACATCTTTAATAGCAACACATTTATCAGAACACCACCCTACACAATGTTTCACTACCCCATTAACTTCTTGCTCCAGCCTGTAAAGCCCACATGCTCCACATGCAGGTCACTGGTGGAAATGATACAAGACTTCATCTTGCTGTGTGTAGTGAGTATCTCTCTCTTCAGCCTGTCAAACAAGGTGCTCAGACCTTTGCTCCTGTTGCAGTCTTCAGCGGTGTCTGGGTTAAGTAGTGATGATTGAAGCCATCCCCAGGGATGTTTGTAATGCTCTTCTAAATGATAAGCACGTGTCTTTAGAAACAGCTTTCCCTGCACATAAAGGGGGTATTGAACATCAGGTAGTAAAAAGTTGAGAAAATCTTCCTTCCCACAGGTGACATTGGCCCTCTGCTGCTGCTGCTTCTCTGCTGGGTTTTATGAATTACAGAGGGATAAGAAGCTTTCTAAATTCTTGATGGTGTGTCTCAAAGACAGCAGACCAACCATTTATAATAAATAAAACATTGCCATTAAATGTCATCTGTTTAGAAAAGACTGTACAATGCAGATTTGGGTGACTGAGCTTTGCCACAGCAATTTATTGTCATTTTCTTTATCAGGAAAACAGAAAAATTAAGTAATAGACAGATGAGAGAGACTAGTAACAAGGCTACACGGTTACAAGCAAAAATATCAGAAAGCTCTGTACTTTCCTCTTCTGAATACAGTTTTACAAAATGTACTGCAATTTTGATGAACTCGGTAAGAGTAGAAAGTTTCCAGGGGAACTGGAAGAAGTAGAGAAGTGCCTCCTTACTTTTACCCTGTATCTTAAAGATTTGAACAAATATTTATTAGAAAACTTTTTTTATTTAAACAAAACAGTAGTATGCAGGTAAACCATTGAAACAACTGTTCCAGGTTGCGCATATACTTCACCACAGGACGTCCTCATCCCCAAAAATGAACTCAGTGTAACATAACGTTACATTATCTAACAGCTATCATAAATGTTAATCTTGTTAATGTAGAAACTGTAGTGCTTATTTTATCACTTTAAAAGTCTGGATTTCCATTGAAAGTCATTTGTGCCTACCTGAGTATCAGGCAGTTAAATGCTGAGCGTGCGCAGTTGACCCTGTCATGACAGATGATACGCCTGTGATCAGTAGTAAAGCCTGCAGGCAGGCACAAACATACATACTGATGCAGTGGTAAAAAAAGAAATGCAGTAAAATCCCTCCTGCTAGAAGATGCTGTGTTTCCTTTTTGCAAAATATCAATATTTCACTCAGTATTTCAAAAAGTGGAGCATTTATGTCGGCAAACATTTAACAAGGCAGGTGTTTAAATTCTGTGTATTTGAGGATCAAGCATACATAATAACCACATATTTAATAATCCACTGTACATGTTAGTGTCACACCAGTTACATCATGAACAATATGTAAAAGTTTGCTTTAGGTCTGAGTTATGATTATTATCATGTTAGTTACTTCAGGTGTGAAGTGAAAGCACTAGAGCTGGACTAAAAGTTATTTTCACAGTGTCAGTATATGTTAAAGTAATAAGCTACTGTTTTATCTGCTCAACATTTCTTTTGTTAAGCATTTGTGGAGAGGAAGCTGTCAGAGCTGTTGGTTAGGCACGTGGTTTACCTTTCAAATCAGTTAGAAGCGACTTGAGAACCAAAATAACAGAGCAGTCTCCTGCTACGGAGCTGTGTATTCCTGTGTCTACCTTTGTTTGCCTCTTGCTTTCTTTCTGTGTGTTCAGCTTCCTGGATCTCCCAGCAGTTATTACCTCCATATGAAACTATTTTCTCGGGTTTGACACCTGTTCTCATCACTTTAATGTGGTCATGACCAGCTAAAATACATTTTATATTCCAGTGCAGCTCCAAGGCAAAAAAGCTCCTTAGTGAAAGGAAAATGGCAGCAAATACAAAGCTTCACATAAAACTGTTCAACTGTAGTCGCACCTATGTCCCCTTTTGTACTGTCATTTAGGGCTTTTTAGTGTAGTTACGTTAGGTCAGATAGAACAAGGTACACATTTGAATTCTAAGGCAAACTTAAATTCTGTTTATTTATGAATATGCACTACAGTACATGCGTTCTAGTGCACTTGTTAATTGGGAACTCAGGAACAGGTCATATCAATATTTATTTCCCACAGTTTTAACCCCTCTAAACAATCAGGCAAAAGAAGGAACAGAATCATCAATTGAAAATAGGATTTTTTTTTCTGCGTCTCTACACACTATGTATTTGTGTTTGCCTGTGTGTTTTCTCACACTTCACCATATGCTTCTGTGTTCTGTGTTTCTTCAGCGGACGAAGATGAGGATAAGGACGATGATTTCCGTGCACCGCTCTACAAGAACGTGGAGATCAAAGGCATTCAGGTCCGGATGAAGTGGTGTGCCACCTGTCATTTCTACAGGCCGCCTCGCTGCTCGCACTGCAGCGTCTGTGACAACTGTGTGGAGGTGTGTCTAAATACAAATGCACATGTGCAATTAGAGAGACTGGGTAGGTTCAGTATGCATGAAATCTATAAATGCATCACGGGTAGGCTGATTTTTCATTCAGGGGCTTTTCTGTCCTGCCAAGACTTGAAAGCAAACACAAATACTGAGTTTATGTTTATGAATTATATTTGCTTTTGGCAGGAAAATTCAAATGATTAAAGATTATATTTCTGACATAAATATCAGCTATTGGCAGCTTTAACCATAAAATACTGTTATTAGCTTTCAATTCCTCAGTTTGGCCTTTCAGCAGAAACTAACAAATGAAAACACATATCAGGAAGTTATTCCTGCATTTTATTGGCTTTGTACCTGTTCTCTGCACAATGAAAAAGTTTCATACTTAATAGACACTTAAATGTTATCATTACTCTGTAGGGAGTATTAGGTGCATTTTGGAGTTACGTGTTCTCGTTATTTAACGTAGAACATTTTGGTTGCCTTTTTTGTTTTTTAGAGAGACTTGAATTGACAATGAGTGACATGAGCAGTTAGAAATATAAAATAAAATTTAAAGCCCAAATCTGGTCAGGTTGGAATAACTTAAGATATAGGTTTTATAAGTGTAAGTTCCTCCCTCCATCCTCAGGACTTCGATCACCACTGTCCCTGGGTAAACAACTGCATTGGAAGAAGAAACTACCGCTACTTCTTCCTTTTCCTGCTGTCGTTGAGCATCCACATGCTGGGAGTTTTTTCCTTCGGCCTCATCTTTGTCCTCCATCACAGGGACAGGCTGGGTGCGCTGCACACCACTGTCACGTATCCTTCCACTTAAATCTCTTAAATCTACTTCTTTTGGCTTTTTACGGTTTGATCAGTTATTGATTTTATGTTTTTAGAACAATGTTTTCTGAGTGGACAAAAGGTACTAGAAGCTTAATTTGGTCTTGTGACCTTCTATAGTTGTTGTTGCCCTTGACCTTTGTGTTCAGTCTGGTGGTGATGTGTATAGCAGGGCTTTTCTTTATTCCTGTGATGGGACTCACAGGTTTTCATATGGTTCTTGTTGCTCGAGGCCGAACAACCAATGAACAAGTGAGGAGACTCCAGCACAGGAGCTGTTGACCTGCTCGCTCTTAATGTCCACACACAGACACTTTATTTATCCCAAAGGAAAAGCCCACAGCTACATTGCTCAGCATTCACACCTAAAGTTGCCTGATTGTTGGCAGCTGGGCTTTGAAATAGTTGGATCATGACAAGCAAACACATAAAGAACAATCGTACAATCCAATAAGCCTGTTTGGACAGAAATATTTGTACTTTTATAAAGTTAATAAACTTACACATGCACTCTATGTTGAATAACAGATGCAAATGCAAATGAACAGCAAAAATATCCCCATACACTAATAAATTCACCTTTAAATAGCACGGATCACCTTCTTTGTATTCACCTCTGTGTCTATATGAATGAGTGTGTGTTTGTGTGTGTGTTTGTGTGTGCATGGTGTGATGCTCCTGTTACTTCCAACTCTAAACAAGGCGCTGTGTTCCTCAGGTGACGGGCAAGTTTCGTGGAGGAGTGAATCCCTTCACCAAGGGTTGCTGTGGCAACATGGAGTATGTGCTATGTAGTCCCCTCGCACCTAGGTAAGGTACTTTATTTTGAATGCGTGCATTTATGTAAAAGCAGGTGCTTTTCAGGATTTTCTTCTGTTTTTACTTATTAAAATCCCTGATGACTTTTATTTATTAAATTATCTTGTCTTCTTGCTTTTCATCTTTTGTAAATTAAATGAGTGGATATGAGCTTGTGTGTGTATGTGCAAATGTGTGATTATGCATATATATGTGCAAGGGCGGTTGTGACATATCAAAGTCACCAATATCATAGAGATAGTGCATCAACACTGTGTGTGTATTAGCATGTGCACGTGCTTTGAGGTGTTTGCGGAGGTGTGTATCTAGTTGTGCCTGAAAGCAGCCAGCAACCCTGGGGGAAGGCATATGGCTGAGAGAATGAATCACTCTACAGAACAGTTAATGGGAAACAGAGCGCAGTCAGCATGCTTCTTTACACAAACACACAAACACACACAAACACACACAACATCTCTCAGAACACTAGTTTTACATCCTTATGGGACAAATTCTATTCCATAAAAATCAACGATGTGACTGCAGAGAGACAACAGCAGGTGGAGGGGAAATGCTGTGTTACACACATATGTCTTTAAGCAGTTGCACATTCCCTGATGAAAGTATTTTTATTTACTGAACCACTGACTCAAAAGATGTTGTATCTGACTGGTACTAAATGAAATCTCACAGCAAATCAGGTATCGTTCATTTAGCAACAAAGTTGATTATGTAAAATATGTAAAGGCTGTTCTGAAAAACGCACCACACAGTTCACACACTCATCTTTAAAGGTTAAAAGCCTTTTTATTTCAGAATTATATTGGCTTTTTTTTTAATAAAAAGCATTGTAAAGGCTCACTTAAACACTCTTCAGAGCATTGTGTTGCCTATGTAACTACAATGGGGTTACACACATATACAGAAAAAGAAGTGTATTCTGTACAGTATACATGTACCAGGTAGTTGAGGAGTGAAATAACAGTAATGAGTAATGGCATTTGTTTCATTTACATGTGTACAGTAAATGCAAATGCAGCACATGCCAAGTGAATGTTATAAATTAGGTCACAGTGTGACATAATGCGTGGTGTAATTTCTCACAGAAACTAAATTAATTGGCAGCAGCAGTGTCTTTACTTTCAGTCAGTCTTTACTTTCCTTAAGGCAGTAATCCTGGTCCCTTCCTTTGCATGTGTGGTGTATTCTTGAATTTTGAAATACTAAAATAGTAAATTGTGTGCTGCATAGATACACGTTTGACCCAAGAAAAAAGCCACACATCAAAATCCAGCCCCCATTCATCAGACCAGACCTCTCAGACCGGCAAATCACCATCAAGGTCAGCGACAACGGCATCCACAGCACCATCATCAGCTCCAAGGTGAGCAATTACTACTTTCTCATGCTTTGCTCCCATAGTCTTCTGTCACACGTGTAACATGATGTATCCCCAGCACTGTTTCCTGTTTCCTATTATAGAGCAAGATCATACTGTAGGCAACAAAAGGAGATGATAGAGAAGCTCACTATAGTCAGATGCATAAGAGATATTTCCTTGTAACAAAATATTACGAGACACTTGACGTCAAAGGTGAGTGACTCATGCAGTCAGACAAGGGGACAAATTAGGCTAATATGGCTACGTTTGAAGGATGATTCAAAAGGCAAAATGCATCTTGATGCTTATTTTCAGTTAATGGGGGCATTTGTTTTTACATTACTGACCATTTTCTATTGCATGTTATGTTTTAGATCCATGTGTTTACCTTTAATGTAGCCACTGGCTTCTTTTCATGCACATTTAGTCTGAAAATAAACCCACAGTCCACTGGAAAAAGCTGGACATGCTAATGCAGCTTCTTTAAGGCTATAAAATTACATCTCATCAGCCCAAGGTGAGATTTCCGTACCCTGGTACATTAAATTACTTTCTGATGTTTAGGTTTTGTCAGGGATGACTTTTTATTTTCAACCAGTTAAATGAAATTCAGGAACCCTACTGCCTATTGAAAATCTGAATATCCTTTCATGGCTCCAGAGGGAGCTGTGTGAAATCTGACAGCGCATCTCAAGTAATGTCACTTGAGTCAGAGTCGGGAAGAATTACAAATTTGAAAACAGGAGGTAGAGCGGTCGCCCACAGATCCTACAGTTGTTGGCTTGATCCCCCAGCTCCTCCAGTCGCATTTTAAAGTGTCCTCAAGCAAGACACTGAACCCCAACTTATTTGCTCCTGTTGAGTGTTGGCCAGATGCATAGCAGCTCCCCCATCAGTGTGTGAGTGATTGGGAGTAAAAATGGGATTAGGAAAGAATGAGAAGCAGTGTAAAGCGCTATGTGTAGGTAGACAAAGCGCTATATAAGTGCAGACCATTTAGCATTTAGTGGTGGTTGAAAACTGCCCATCATCACTTCAACAGTGACCTGTTCCACCTGTTGTGAAAGCTTTAACACCTTGCTCTCATCCCTGTAGTCCAAAAGCAGCTTGGACGGCCTGGATGACAAAGAAAGCCAGCCACCACTGCCACCAAAAGCTGACAGGTACAACCAGCTGAAAGGCCAGCTGACCTCCAGTGAAGGTAAGTGACACGAAACTGCAGCTCTCTCTGTGTCCCCTACCTACCCACCCACCCCCAACTCGTCATTTTTAAGTTCCCAATCTTCAGGGCTGCACCATGTGGACTAAACTCTCTCTGTGTAGGTCACCAGTGTCCCAGTGTGGGACTTGGAGCTAGTTTACTCTGATAAATGTCTGGTCCAGTGGCATGTGAATTAGGCCTTTTTTTTTTTTTTTTTTTTTGCCCAAGCCAGAGAGTAGCCTTGATTTGTAGCAAAGAGGCTTTTCACTGAATCAACACCAGATTTATGGTACAATGGAGAGATTTCAGAGTGAATCATTGCAACATGAATCAGCACCTTTTTATCCCATTGGTGTGTAGAAATAGAGCTCTGCCAAATGGGAGGTGAAGATGGTATAAAACCAGGACCTTCTGTCTTTGGGAGTCTCCTGTGTGGATTAGGAAGTGTGAAGGATCTTGCTGTGATAATGGTTTTACAGCTACAGTTGTTAACTGGTGGCAATGTATACTTATATACCATTGAATTATATATTATAAAGTGTCATTAATATATTGTGTGAAGCTACAACAATAGTTTCCCTCCAAAAATCTTCAGTGTCATGGTGCATTATGTCAGGGAGGGAACAGCTCCCTGCTCCTCCATGAAGCACTATCGCCACTTGGTGGTAATTCAGAGAATGGACTGGACCTTTTGTTGCTCTTCCTTTTTTTAATCAAGAGGATCATTTATAAATGTGTGTGTTTTTGCCATTCTCATCAGAGTAGCTGTTAAGAAGCACCTGGAGAATCTGTACATTACAACAGCTGGCTTTTCTGGCTACGCAGCCTATTTTCACACTGTAGGAAAGGTGATGATGTGGGCTTCAAGGCCTCTATGTCAACAGTCTCTTTACTCTCAGAATTCAGCTCTGAAGTCTTTCAAAGTATGACTTTTGATCAGAACAGGTATAACGGGAAAACTCTAAAGTTTTACTTTCATCTTCCCTCCCTGTGTGTGTTGTAGAGAGCACTCTTTCTGCTAAGACCCACCCTTCCACTCCAGCCATGTACAAATTTAAGCCATCGTTTGGAACCATGCCCAAAGTCCACTACCACACTGCTGGAGAAAAGGTGAGAAACTATTTGTTGGACCAGTATGTATATGAGTTGCATTCTTAAAGTAGTATCATCGATTACTTAAATCTCCTCCATAACATTGCCTAGTTCAAAAGGGTGCAGTAGCAGTTGTTGAGGACAAGAACGTTCTACACGTGTCTAGTAAAATTGAACGTGTTATTTTGCTGATGGCTCCTCAGATTATAATGCCAGATGAGCAGAAAAATCCCACCATTGCTGAAGAGGGTGTCCGTAGCCATGACTACCGATCTGAGCCAAATCTGGACCTGCCCGAGTACACCAACGCTCCTCTTCACCGCACCTTCCAGTCATCTCCCCTCCAGCTGGACTCTGACACCATCAACTCTCGGTCACTCAGCCTAAAGCAGGGCCAGCGCCGGCCGGAGAAGGGCCAGCTCCCAGCCCTGCAGCCGCAGACAGTCACATCTACCCCCTACAAGAGTGTCTTCTCACCGAACACACTCTCAAACCGCAATGGCAGCCTGTCTTATGACAGCCTGCTGAACCCCAGCATTTCCCCTGCCACTGCTAGCGAGTGCATTGCCCATCGTGGTATGGCTTCTGTGGGGTTTCACTCACCGTACCTGCCAACCAAAATGTGCCACATCCGAGAACCTGAAATGCAGAGGCACCAGATCGCCCCCACCTACAGTCCAGTGATTCCACCAAGGGGGGTTGGCCGGCAGTCACCTCATGGAAGGGACAGGGACCCATCCCCAGTGCGCTATGACAACCTGTCCCAGACCATCATGGCCTCCATCCAGGAGCGAAAGGAGATGGAGGAAAGGGAGAAGCGGCTGATGGTGCACGGGCGCTCCCAGACCCATATTTATGCCCAGGACTCCGGCGTCTTTGATGGGGGCTATGGGCTACCCACCAATGCTTGCTACGCAGATGGGCCCCGGGGCCCTGCCTCTAGAGGGCCTACACCTCCAACCTATGGAGGCTCCAGGGACAATCTGATGGGGGTCGGGCTTGTGAGCTATGGGCAACGAACCCCTGTCTTGCGCCACACAGGCGCCACACTAGGCTGTGCGCCTAGGACTTCATCAACCTCCCTACACACAGATCACAGTAGCACCAACAGCAGTCAGAGCAGGGCCACTGGCCCAGAAGCCCCCTACCGTTCCCCAGCCCACGAGCCCCACTCTCCTGCTATGCCCCGATCCCCCTCCTACTCCCACCAAAAACGTTCCTACATCAGTGCCCATGAGAGGACAGGCTCGCCTCGTCTGGGGGGCCCAAGGTATGAGTCTTAATGTTATGTGTGGGACTGCATGCATTGTACTGGGCCTGTGGGGACTGGTTGGCAGTAAATGAATTCCCATCAGAAATGCTGCTCCTTCACCTGGACACAACTGGCCAATCACGGGCAGCAGTGCACTAGTCCTGAGGCAGCATATAGTTTTTGTATGTTGTATGTCCAACTGTCATGTCCATTTATCCATTTGCTCTTTCTGATTTGAATAAATGTTCTTTTTTGATTTGTATGTCTGCCTTTCTAGTAAAATATTAATATTGTATAATTTTACAAATGTCAGATGAATAAAGCTGTGTAACTCCTCTCTCTGCTTTCTTTTGCATGCTTTTTGAATACTCTGCTTACATTTACCAGCGTTTGTCGTTTCTAACAAGTACACTTTCCAACCAGTTTTTCATACTCCATACATTCTTCATACAATCTGCATGTTGCTACAAACGTGTCTTTTGGTTTGTGTTAAAGTATTTACTCTATTTTTCTCTTTCCATTCAGGGAAGCAACGAAAGTTAATGGGCAGATGGACTGTCACACCAGTACCCCGAGTGCCTCCCTCAGTCCCAGTCGCCACAGTAATGTCAAAAAAGTGACAGGTGTAGGAGGCACCACTTATGAGATATCAGTGTGAGCAGGGACGCTGCATCCACCTCCGATGACAGTGGCCATCCTGCTACGAGAAGATTCTCTCCTGTTATTTTTGTCAAGTCTAGATAATGGCCAGTCAGGGGCACGCTGCTTTAGAGTTATTGTTGAGTCAGAGCGTCTGTCTGCTCTTGTGTGGGTCTGTCTAGCCAAATGCCTGTGTGTACTGGAGGGGTGATTGTCAGGTGATGCCGCTGCACTCCCGCTGTACTGTACTGTTTGTGTAAGGAGTGTCTTGTCGTTAACATGTATGTGGTTCATCATGTTGGTCGTAAGAATGGACCGTCCAACAGATCAATGTTCTAACCGTTGTCTCACAGCTGTGGTCATGAAACATACATTGTTCCCAATGTCAAACACAAACTTTGCTTCAGAAAAGCACTGAAGCTTGAACGAAAACACTACGGATGAATTAAAACACTGACACGTTTACTGCGGACTTCTGCAGGAAGTGACGTCCCTTCCAAGTCAGGTCACCTCAAGAAGTCAAGGTGCTTTGCATTATCCTGTACTGATCGTGTCATCTCCAGACAGGTCATTTAGATGAACTGCAAGTGGAGGAAATAAAAGCCAAGTGAAGATGAGAAGCTGAGAAAGAGGATGTCAATAGGAAATCATTGTATCATGTCTGGTGGTTTGATTCCAAATTCACTGAGAAAGGCTTGCTTTTCATAAAAAAAACCTCTAAACTTCACCTTTGTCAAAAAGAAATTTCTCAGGAACGAATGCAAGCAGCAGAAATGTTAGTTGATGCGAATTCATACATTATGAATGTCCGTTTTGTCAGATATTTAGGGCTTGAGTATAATTTAGCCCAATAATTTACTTAATGTAGATGCATAATCATAAGCTTCTGTTTGTTTTAAGGGATGTTCAGCTAGGTTGATTTCAACATGAGACAAACACTGGGCTGATTATATGTGCGTTCTGAAATGTCAGAATACCTCATCCCATTGACTCTCAATGAGTTCAGAATGGGTCCAGCCTTGCACAACCAAAAGAGCTATTTTGATTTTTGTCTTAAATAAGAGGCAAATTGTGCTATTTTCCTAAGTTTGGACGGGTCTAGAGATCCGAACAATTGTTTCATGTAGTGAAATGAACATAACTGGTTGCCCATTGGTTATTTTGTAGTTCTTTAAATCAGATTTTCTTTTTATATACCCAACCTTTCAAAAACCTATGTTTGATACTTTTTATACACATACTTAAGCCTGGATATTTTATTTTGTGTGGAGTTTTTGTTGATAGATTATAAATATAGCTAAGTGAGGTTATGAATAAGGGGTAAACTTCATAGCTATTTCTACCTTTCAGTGTAAGAAAATCTATGACTAAATGTAATTATGAGATACGTGATGTTGAGAAAGTGAAATATTAAAGTTACAATCTTTGACTAGTGTACAGTCACATGATACACCTTGAATTGCCAGTATGTGCTGTACAGAAGTCAAGAATCAGGCTTTCAATATAAGCTGCCTCGAGAATTTAGTGCCAAAATTGGCTAAACACACAAGCACGAGTTTTTATTTCTCAAAGACATCATCAAGACTGAAAATGTCAATCAACTTGAAGCAGCTGTCTGGCACAGCTATAGTATTGCCCACCACTCAGAGAGTTAATCCTTTTTTGTTTGTTTTGCTGGTAACTGAAAAGACATCTCATAAAATGTATTACTTTTGATCATAAAAATGAACTCATTAGAGTTCAGGATTTTATATATAGTGTGTATCAACTGAATATGAAAAAGAATGCCAGAACATATATGGAATAAAAATGGTAAGTTTGGTCTGGTTACATTTGCGTTAAAAATAAACCATTGTTGCCTTTTAAGAGTAAAAGTAAACACTAGAAGTACACTGAGGGAAAAAGATGTATCAGTAGTGTTTTCATTTGAGCAGTAAGTGGCATGAGTTCTGGAAGACCAATGTACAAAGTTATGAGTCCTCCCTTTTAACAGTAAAATGCTAAGAAAGCTAATTTTCACAGGATGCTTTGTCCAACTTCTGATGCGTTCAGTATACTTTCTCCAGAGATTGCAGTATAAAAGCTGGTGGCTGTGGGAGAGCCTTTCTTCCTCAAAACGGTCGGATGTTAGAAAAACTCCGTGTAGTTACAACCCTGGGGCTACTATGATCTCCCTTTTAAGGTCTCACCCAGCTGCCTTACCATGAGCACAGCCATGCTTTTATTGTAATGTTGGGATAGACAGGACTTCTTTTTTGCCATCTGGTGGGTAAGAGGGTCAGTGAAATGGCTCACTGGAACATTTGAATTATTTCACTAGACCGTTATCCGGGGTCGTCTGAACACACCCTGGTCCATAATGACTTAAAGACCCCTGTTTGACCACATATCAGTAACATTGTCATTCCTCTTTAAGATGACTACCATTAGTCAATTTTTGGGGATAGATGACTGTGGGTCAGAGAAAACATTCCTGACCATCGGTAATGAATCTTTTCCTTCAGCCACAAGCTCATTGTTTTCTCACATAGAAAATTTACTATGTATTAAAATGCAAAATATATTATAAATGTATGTGTTCCTATTTTTGTGAAGAGGAAATATTTCCCACTGATCTGAGCAGAGTAAATAAAGTTTCCATCTCTTTAAGTGAATAAAATCGATTCTTGTTATTAAGCAAGGCCAAATGTGGAACACCTATATTAGACATTAAATTTTAACACACAAAACCGTGGCAGTTAAACTGAAACCAATTCTTGAAATTAAGATATGTTGCTTCAACTGCAAAGCTCAGCGTTAGTTACCACAGGAAACAAGTAATTCTTACATCAAGGCAAATGTGGTCTTTGACAGCTTTTATTCAAAGGTGGAGGAAACATTTCAAATCATCTGTGTGCAAATGAAGAGTAACATTCCATCCATATACATGTATTTACAGATGCACTGGCACTTAGATGCACTTTAGAGGCAAAGTTAAGAACTCAATTAGTGGAAAGAAAAGGAAAGGGTGTTGAGCACATATTGATGGGGCACATTCTGTTAACATATACTCTACATGCTTTAAAGTCTGGGAATGTTATCTAAAAAATAGAAACTGGATTTCCTAGTTAGGAACTTAAGTCAGAGTAGAGTAGCTGCATTAAACTCTGATGAACCGTTTACTTGTGACTTGATGTTTTTAAAATATAAAAAAAAAAGGGAAAAGAACGCTTAGCTAAGTGCATCTCCTTATCAGTTATTGGTGGACACTGCACTCTGCAGCATGCATCTGATGCCCTCAACTGTCTGAAGTAGATTCCTCTTCATCAGTCCCCAGTAGAACTGATAAAAGAGAATCAAAAACATTTTCTATAAAGCTCACACTGAAGTCTTCACCTTAATTGCTGTTTAATGGTGGAAGCATGGACAGTGAACAGGGTTAACAAAGGCCCACTGAGATGCATAATGGAATTATACATTTACAATGCACCTCCAGAACACCTTGTCCCTGACACTGTGCTGCTGTCAAGCAGGCTACATTATCCTCTCCCCCTACAAACAAACTCTGCTGCAGAATAACACACACACACAAAAAAAAAGAAAGGAAAAAAAAAAAAAAAAAAAAAAAAACACACCCCAATGTGGGACTTATCACTATCACAAGCCTCTTTTTACAGTTTATCAAAAGTAACATTGAACTGTAGATGACAAGGATGGAAAGCATGGCATTGCATGGTGCAGGGAAGAAAAGGGCTGGAGGAATCGCTTCTTTTTTTCATAAATTCAATGTTATAATTTTTCCCCAGTGGCATCAAGGACTTGTAATCTTGAGGCAAAACCGATAATAAAATTTAAAAAAACAAAACAAAAAAAACAACAAAACTAATAAGATGCAAGTGTCCAAATTCAGTTCATTTAGAGTCTATTGTAGAAAACAAAAGGGAAAACTGATAAATTGAAGATCAGCAAAGCAAGTTCTTGGTTCTCAATTCTTCTCAGCCTTCACCTCCTTTTCCTCATCTTCCTTCTTTTCAGTCCCCTTTTTGTCCCCTTCCTTCTTCTCCACTGATGACTTGTCTTTTACAGAAAGCTCTTCCAGCTTCTCTGCCACTTTGTTTGCACTATCAGTATTGCCTGTGGCAGAAAAAAAAAATGAGGTGTGAAGTCACTTAAAGGTTAAGAAAGTTTGAACACTGCTCAGTTGCATGTCTTTAACTTCCTAAACATGTACATTTGTAGAGACAACTTTAATATTTTCATATTGCACCTGAATTTAGTGTCCTTATAATCAAATCTTTATATAGTCTGAATAATTTATGACTTCAGACGGCCCGTGAGACTATTTAACAACGTGAACCTGTGAAAAATCAAACTCGTAATGTAGCAGAACATAGTGGCACCAGCACTATAGTAAGCAGGCAAAGTGTTACATTCTGCATGTCCATGTAGCAGACAGAAAAAGTCCTCGGCTGGAGAGAGCAGCAAAGAACAGAGTGTGTCTGCATACTCAGGAAACCTGTTACACAAGACGTGATGTTTCTCTTACTTAGATTATTTTTTATTTTCAAGTGCTCACAATACAAACCACTTTAACCTAAATTAAACTATGGATTGATGTGCTACTGGATATAGTGAATTAAAAATCTTAATTGTTTTTATATCAGAAACTGATTTTGAATTAATGCCGCAGTTTAAGTTTCACATACCTGTTCCTTCTAGGTTTTTCCTGACCTCCTCCTTGCACTCATCAAACTTCACCTTGAACTTCTGGGCATCTGTTTTAAAAAAGAAAAGAAGTGTATATTCATATAACAATGCTGTTCAGTGATGAACATTAATAGTAAATCAGGCTGCATTTACAAATAATAAACAAAGATGATGCTACATGACATAAGAATACATACTTTCTGCATTTAAAAAGCGTATTGCCAGGAGTTCAGGTTTGGGGCATTCATCAGCATAATCTGCTAGTGTGTTCCACACCCATGCCCTGTCACTGCCAGCATTGGGCTTCAGCTCCATCGTGGGTTTTACTGTAGTTGACAATAGGGGAAGCAAAGTTAACACATGAGGGAAGCAATATGACCAAGCTTACTATTGGGGGCTACATCTATAAACTGTACATGCTTCAGCTGAACATTTTAGTTTCTGCATATTGCCTTTAGTGTAATCAGAGCATCTGTATTAGTTTTGAACTATGTATGTTCTTATACAAACCAGTAGTATATGTTTAAAATGCTAGGAAAAGGTATTATAGTGTGACTGGGTATCTGTAGTACATGACCTCAGAACACAAGGATTTGTTGTGTAAAGTAGACTACAGAGTGAGCACACACACACACAGTCTCATGTATATCCACAACAGTAATATACAGTAATGCAGTTTGGGAATGTGTTATAAATCCTTGTTAAAGTTGGTTTTCGTCCTAGAAAAAAAATTAGGCTGTATAATGATAAAATAGCAATTCAATTAGATTTTATCAACAAGACTCACTGTGGTGATTGGCGCAAATCTTCAAGGTTCTGTCTCTCCTCATCAGGAGGCGAATTGTGCCCTTCTCCCTGTGTTTCAGCAGCTTGACATCACCGGTACCCCTCTCCTTCCACTCTGGTGGGTCATTTTCAGAGGCAAAACGATATAGTTTAGCCCGCCTGGGAAAACAACAGCACACTTAACAGGATGCCACTCCTTGTGAAGACGCCAAAGTGCTGGCTTACTTAACAGTGATCAAAGAAGACCATGAAAACCTTCTTACATTTTGAAGAGTTCCTCCTCATCCTCTTCTAATGTTTTCACATCCTGTTCAGGAAGTGACACGATGGGCTCAAAGTGGGGATCATGATTGGTGTCCTCTGCACTATCTGCAGTAGTTTCATGGTCATCCTGGTCCTTAATGGAAAAACGGGGAATAAATTAACACGGCAAAAAGATTGCACTTGTTTGTCTGACGTTCAAAGTTCACTTGATCAGCATGTGGTAGAGGTCAGTCTGGTACTTTGAAACTTTCTAGACTGTAACAAAGTGACTTCTGACCAACAAGCAACAGGGATTTAAGAGCTCACTAGTTAAGTAAAGCTTTTGTGGAGAACTGGCGAAGCCTTTTGTGAACCTATGTTGCTGAGCCAAGCATCTTTAATGGTATTTGGAGTTGCTTTTTCTCAGGATGATGAGTGCAGAAATCAACAACAACACAGCACGTACATAATAGGTTCTTCATACAAACGTAACATAACACAAAGACCTGTGGCAAAATGCAAATGCCCGTGTGCAACAGGAAATCAAACACCCTCCTGTAGATTTTCCCTCCTTCTGGTGAAGAACCGAAATTTAGCCGATCAAGTTGCCCTTTTGAGCCGTGAAAGTCAGCCGAATCTCAACGTCCCGGTTACATCTTGGCGAGCGAGCTAAACGGGGGTAAGCTATTTCACCGCTTCTGTTTCAGATAACGCAATAGGTGTATAATCAACCATCCCCCTGGCTCGGAAAGCTGGATGTGGATACTAAAAGTCTGGGCTTGACTTCACCATAAAATGTTTTTTCCAACTTTGTTCGTTTTTTTTTTTTTTAATTTGCGACAACTCATTCTAAAAGTTACGTTACCTAGCTAGTTTAACAGGCCTTTCGCTAGCAGGCTAGGCGAGAGCTAAAAGAGCTTTGCCCACCACAACGTGTGTCCGTGGGTAATGCTGAAGCACCACTTACAGGAACTTAAGATACTTTGTATTCAGTTAAGTGCTTTTCCACTGAGTATTAACCTTCTAATTAATACGTTCCCAATAATACTGAGTCAGTGGGTCCAGCACGCAACTATTAAGTTACTGCTAACATTAGCCAACTTATGTTAGCAACTGTACTGCTTTGATCGGCTAGACAAAGACAATGGAACCAGCTAAGCCCATCGTCGTTAACAAGCCGATGATTTGCAGATTGTAAAATACTATGTTTAAATGACTGACGACTGCAATAGTTTGTAAAATCGTTTATAGTTCTGGGTCCACCATCTTCCTAAGCTAATGCCTGAGGCCAATGGTAACGTGCACACTTCAGATGGCTTTAATCTTATCAACTTTAATTCTGCACTTCTGAATTAATTCTGATCCTGTAGTGCACATATTTAACTTTTGGCCATAAAGTTCTTAAGCTTTCATTACACGTTATAGCCCCGAAAACGTTTAAGTTAGCTGTTCTAGCATCTCGAGAGGCAACAGCATTGTCGGCATCTCTTGGCTCGAGTCTTTCTTTACAAACTTGGGCGAATTATGACACTCGCAAATACAATGTTTGTTACACAATTCAGGTTTTAACGCAAACGCAAGACGTTAGATGACCTAAAACGAGTATCCTCACCTTTGGGTCTGACATATTAATGTAGATGTTTGAAGATTATGGAAGTAGTTCGATAGATTCAAATCCCGAACTGGCCGCCGTCTCCCTTCAGCCGCTCTCACTTCCTGCTACAGCTTTCGCGCGCCGAATTTCCTACGTATGCCCGCGCCCACAGTGTGACAGCGCGCGCACCGCCCCAATACATTTTTATATCAACGGATTAATAATAGAAATATTTGACAGTGTGTATGTGTGCTGTACCAGCCTTTAAATATCAATTTTTAAAATCCAGGTTTGTTTCATTATTCCACTCATTGTGTATTACATTGTGATCTATCTATTTCCTGCGTTGGCGCAGTGTAATAATATATATGTAAATAATGAACTGCATTTAAACTTCGGGCCTCTAAAGAAGATGGGACCTCGAGATCAGATGTATTGTGGCTTCGGATTACAGTGGAACACAATGTATACAGATCAAAACTTTATTATTTACGAAATGCCAGCTTTTAAGTTTTTTAATCATAGGGGGATAGTAATGGTGAACCTGAACTCTTTGTGCTCCTTATTAGCAACAGCATTTATCATTTGTTTAAAGCCTATGTTTTGTATCGTATGCTCTTTTATTTGTGTTTTTAGACCCTTGGGAACCAAGTAGACAGGATTAAAAGAAACTCAAAACTAAAACATTTTCAAAACTTAAAAAAAAATAAACCAAGATAGACGTGAAACTCGAACCCCGAAATGACGACTGTCACTTTAAGGAAAAGTTCATAGGTTACGTCGTACGTGGTTAAGGCAACATGGCGGCTTTTTGTACAGTTTAGCGAGAAGTGGAATTCAAAGTAAATTTAAAAAGGTAAGATGCATAAAAACCGCATGTAGACGTGTTTTCGTCGCTGTTCATGTTTATGTTGGCGGAAACCCGTATATGTTAAATATGAAAATGGTGCATTGATGCATTACTTTATCTGAGCTACAAAGAAGACAAGTTCAGTTAATGGTAGTTGCCCATTCAGCCTGTAGCTAATGTTAGATGCCTCTGAAAAGTGTGAGTGGTGTAAAAGTATTTTCAAGTAACATACAGATGAAACTAAACTCCTTAATGCGTTACCGTGAAGCTGTTTTATGAATGCATCCTTTTTTCTACTTTAATCTAGACTTTGGAGTTAATTGCGACAATTATTAAAAGAGCTACTATGTCTCTCTAAATAAACTTAATATCTGGACACTCTGTCCAGGATGCAGATTGATAAATTCTGCACAGTTAATGGAACAAAAACACGAGACTGTCAAAACAATTAATTATTTTTATTAATGTGATATATTTTAGCTTATTTACTGGATTGTTCATTTTCCAGTCGAACAGAGTGATGGCAGATGTTAGTGGAAGCCCAGTGGCCGATGCACCCCCGTCAAAGGAAGATAAGCCTGATAACCTCTCCCAAGACTTCACAGCTGATTCAAAATTTGACATCAAAGCTGAGGAGGAGAATGAGGCAGCTTCAGACCCTAGCGTGTACCGCTACATCAAAGAAGACCTCTTCACATCCGAGATCTACAAAGTGGAGATCAGGAATTTACCAAAGTTCATCGGCTTCAATGACCTGAAGAAGTTTCTGGCCAAACACAGCCTGAGCCCGCACAAAATCAAGCTCTTCGGCAAGCAGACGTTTGCTTTTGTCACCTTTAAGAACGAGGAGGAGCGCGACAAGGCTATGAAGCTGGTGCACGGTATGCAGTGGAAGGGCCAGGTGCTAAGCGTCAGGCTGGCCAAACCCAAAGCAGACCCCATCCTGAGGAAAAGGAGACAGGAGGAGGGAGAAGGAGCAGGAGGGCAACCCCCATTCAAGCGAACGGAAAGGGATGAGGAGGAGTTGTCACTGAGTGTCCAGATAGCTAATGTGGTGACTCCTCTGTGGAATGTGCCTTATGAGGAGCAGCTGAGGAGAAAGGAGCAGGAGGTGGTGGGGGTTCTGCAGAGACTGGCCAAGTAAGTAGTAAGATTTTTAAAAGAGTCATACCAGATCTGTTGCAGCAGTGACACTAGATAACAACCAATATGTGACTTTAAAGGACAACAGGTAATAAACAATAATTAAAATTTATGGCTCCTGAGGTTTGATGACATTAAAAGCCTTAAAACTGTGCTCTCTTTGATTCTTATCAACTACATCCCTCCACACTAGATTATCTTCTAGTTTTCCATATAAAGGTCTTGTAGAATTATTGGAAAATATACATATCAAACAACTAACAGTAATATCTTTCAACGTAAATGCCACATCGTTTTCTTTTCAGAGAGATTGGCAGCACCAACAAAGCCATGTTGCCATGGCTGTTTGCTCAAAAAGGGAAGTACAATAAAATGTGTTGTCCTCTGGAAGCTATTCAACCATCTCCCACAGAGGTATATGGATATGTTGGGTCTAACTCTTCTCATTTCACACATGCTTGCTTTTGAACATCAGCAACTGCGCAGCTATTGCATATGTTATTTTAAAGGCTGCAGTTAATGATTAATGTCATTGAAGAAGCTGGAAGCAGATAATGTTTGAAAGTTTTGTGTCTCTTCAAATCTGTTATATCTATTTCTCTCCCTGTATCATAACAGACCGAGTACAGAAACAAGTGTGAGTTCCTCATCTCAGTGGGTGCGGATGGTGAGGATAAGACCATTGGTTTTCGCTTGGGAAAATATAAAGGTGGCTCCTGTGCTGTGGTGGGGCCTTCCGAGACCTGCCATGTCTCTGCAGAGGCTAAAAGAGTGGTGGGCGAGTTTCAGAAGTTTATCAGGTACTATTATCTTAAGTTCTTTTGTTTTTAAAATTAAGGCTTCACTCACACTTCACCTATTGCATTCAACTTGCTGTTATTTTGGGAACAGAACAACAACATACTCTGTGTACTGTCCTGAGACATATGAAGGACACTGGAAGCAGTTGACTGTAAGGACAACAAGGACCAAACAAGCCATGGCTATAGTCTTCTTCAACCCACAGGTGATGAAATGTTCTCAACTCCATGTCAGATTGTTTTTCTTTATTTAGAGTTAGAGTCACACAGACTTCGATATCTCCTTCTGATCGCTTTTATTTGTTCTATGACTCTTAGAAACTTGAAGAGGAGGAACTTGATGCTCTAAAGAGGTCCATGAGGGAGTACTTCATGGAAGGAGAGGGGAAGGCCAGTGGCCTGACTTCCCTTTACTTTGTCAGCGAGGGTCAAAGGTAAGTGGGGTGTGGCTTGCAGATCAGTCATCAGTCTAATACAGTCATTTATTATTTTATATTATTATTATATTTTGGTTGTGAAGGACATCTCCTAACCCGGAGGACTTGCCATGTGAGCTTGTAGCTGGAGATGGCTGCATCCAAGAGGAACTGCTGGGGCTAAAATTCAGAATATCCCCTCATTCCTTTTTCCAGGTTAGACAGAAATACAGATTGATTTACCTGAAAGAAATTTAGAACCATATGTTTTTTCCAGCATATTCACTTGTGTTTTTTTCCTTTTGTCTTCATTGTTGAAGCCAGGTATTGAATTTCATACCACATACTGTGCATACATGTTTCTGTTTTTATGACACAGCTTCAAAAATTCTTTCCACATTTTGTGCTAGTGTTAAGTGTGTCAGTGCTAACTGTGCAGGTTAATACAGCAGCTGCAGAGGTGCTGTACTCTGCTGTGGGGGAATGGGCTCAGTTGGATCAGCACAGTACAGTGCTGGATGTGTGCTGTGGGACAGGAACCATCGGAATCTCCCTGGCTAAGGTAATGTTTGCTGTCCCGGTTAAACGTCTGAGAGTATGTTGTTGACTGGCACCTGCCAGTCTGCCTTTTTTTAAGTCCCTTTATAGACACTAGTGTTGAAGAACTATCTGAAGTAAGTCCAGAACGTAACAGCTGATAGCTCAGTTAGAAAAAATGTTGCAGATGTTTTAATGTTAGAATTAGTTAGAAATGGGAGTTTCTGACATTTTTTAATGAGAACTTTTTTGGCTTTTGTTTGCCAGAGAGTAAAGAAGGTGATTGGGATTGAGCTGTGTCAAGAAGCAGTGGAGGATGCCAAAGTTAATGCAAAGCTTAATGGTAGGACACCAAAAACATCACACTACTGTTTTGTTATAGTTTATTAATAACGCATAAGAAACTCCAATGTGCGTAAGTTACTTACATTTTTGTTTCTTCCTTTGTATTTAAAGGTCTAACAAATATTGAGTTTCACTGTGGAAAAGCTGAGGATGTACTCCCAAACATCCTCAGTGCTCTTGTGTCACCCAACATCACAGCCATTGTAGATCCACCGAGGGCAGGCCTACGTGAGTCTTTTTGGGTTTTTTTTTGTAAGCTACATTACAACTGAAATCCACTCACTTTGAAATTTATAAACATAGAATGTTCTTAACTGAAAACAGATTCCAAGGTGATACTTGCCATCAGGAGAGCAGATAATCTGAAGAGGCTCGTGTATGTGGCGTGCAATGCCAAGGCAGCTATGAACAACTTCATAGAGTGAGTCATATTTAATTATTTGGCCTTTTAATAGTGTAGTTGGTACAGCTAAATAAATTATACCAGATATAAATGTTGTTGTATTGGAATTTTTGGTCTTTAGCCTGTGCAGAGCTCCGTCCAACAGAGTTCACGGAGCACCATTCCGTCCAGTGCGAGCTATGGCTGTGGATCTTTTCCCTCAAACAATGCACATGGAGATGCTTCTGCTTTTGGAAAGAGTGGAATACAACTCCCAGCAGCAGCAAATCAGCAGTGGTCAGGATGACAAGAGTTCTTAGCCTTAAATAGCCTTGATAGGTTGCATGATTTTTCCATACTAGAAATGTAAATGTATGCACATATTCCAAGAAGCCCTGGAAAATGTTTTAACATTCATTCATCTGTTCAAACATTTACAAAGTCTGGAAATTGAAAGGGTTTTTTTCTCCTAATTAACACAATTTAACTCGCCAGCATTTCATCAAGCTAAGTCCTTATTTCATAATACAGAATAAATGTGGACTTGAAAAATTATATTGAAATAGGCTTTATGGACTGTTCCCCTTTGCCTGCTATGCTTCTTTAGTTTGACAACAATTGTTACCAATGTCCGACAACTATAAAGCTACTTAGATTGAAGTTCTGTGTTATATCACTATGTAGCTGAATAAAAACAAAGCACTTCAATAGTCAAGACATTTTATTTTGCATAACATCACTAAAAGTCAAAGAGCTCAAGTTGCAATACATACTTCATTTTCTAGGCAGGAACATCTTAAACATGTCGTCAACGCATGTAAGTGTTTTCTCTTCTCGCGGACACATGGCAAGACAACATACACACAGAGGGGAAAGCACATTCTTAAAGCATATACTACATCACAACAACCTTGTTTAAAAAAAAAAAAAAAAAGTCACAGCCCAAATACTTGACAAAGAATGCACAGCAGTTTTTCTGTTCTTTTCCACGTAATATTGAATCTGCTCCTTCCTGTGTTTCCACTATAGACCTTGCAGCCACCTTAAGTAATCTATAAAATGCATAAGACTGTATAGAAGCTTTGGTGTACAGTTTCATCAGCTTGTGGTGGAATAAAAGACTCGATAACGTTTTGTTCAGGTCAGTGTACCTACTGAGTTTGGCAAGGCTGTTGAAGACCTGTCCTTACTTGTGGTCAGGAAATTATCAGCTGTCACTTTGTTGGTGAACATACACAATACATCATTCATTAAAAACGTCTCACAACGCACATGCTGCATTTTCCTAAATTATCTCTTTATAAGAATCTTATTTAAAATACTAATTGGCTAAACAAATGCTTCATCACTCTTGCCACCTTATGAAGATTTTTCGTTTGTTTTAGGTCCAATATAGTATATACTCTGAGCCCTTTGTGAAATGGATTAACTAAGGCAACCTGTATTACATAATTTTTTTTAAGGGCATGAAAAATGCAAGCAACTAAGATGTAACAAATCATTAGTTGGTGTGCACGGAATGAATAGTTACTTAAAAAACTAGCAAGAACTAAGAGCATTAAAGAAATATTCATTTTTCCATTACTGTATGCAGTGGCCATGTGCTGGGGTTTACTGAAATGTAAGCGCATGGAGCAGGAATGAGTTTCTAAAGCAAATATGGGGGATGGAGTAGGGGTGTCAACGCCTCCTCTAAAATACAAGCCACCTCAAATATCCCAAAAGCAGATAGTCTTGTACAAACAGCATAATCACTCAACAAAAATATCAGGCAGGACACAAGTGCATAACAGTTCTGAATAATGATCACTTCACAAAGCATATTTTAATTCGTGCAAACCAAGACAGCCACTTTGCATTCTGAGGATAAACAAAACAGCATATTTTGTCTTCTTCATTCAAACTATCTGTAACACCTACCATTAAAAATATCCAATAGACAAGTAACTTTGTTTCCTAATTAACTGAATGGTATAAAGACACAAATATTAGTAGTCCCTTTCCAACACAAACAAAACTATTAAGTACTGGTGCTTGTGATCGTGACTGTGGATAATCAACATTTCCAAACCAAACTAATGTGTGTAATGGTTCGTGTGGTCAGAGAAGCATGCCTTTTTTATGTTATGTGGTTCATATTATCAAGTCACGTTAACTTCTTTGCACCCTGGGTGATGTTTTTTAGCACTATAGCTAGGGTGCATCTAGAGAGGTAAACAATTTTTGCTCTACAGCTGGTTAGTGCATTTAGTCCTACCCTTATATCTACCAGCTGATCCAATAAAATATGAATGTAGTAAACAGCTCTACCGGCATAGATAATCTGTTAGTAACACTATCAACACTTGATAACAGTAGATCTCAGTGATGCATAATTAAGTAATGAATGGTGGTGTCTGTGATGTCTGACAGTGACTGGGTTTCAGTGCTGTGGTTCATCAGTGATTCTGAGACTTAAACATCGACAGTGCAGAGGGGTTCACTTCCTGGCTGGGCAGACTCCATAATAGTCATCTTGGGTTTCTTCCTTGTTTCCTCCTGGTACGAAAAAACAATTTAAAATAAAACATGACAAGAAATTTGTTCAGAAAATCAGCCGAAGTATTCCAAGCACTGGAAATAAATTTACACTACACTGTTCAAGATGTGTATTAAAATGTACTCCGTTTTTGAGCCTCAATAATCAAGTGTAGATGCAACAGAAAACAGAATCATTTTTCCTTCACTAATCTGTCTAGTGACAACATTTCTAAAACCCATTTACTATTAAGAAAAATAGCCCTCAACAAGTCATACACTTAGTTTTATTTCTAAGGCTCAGTTAGTAGGCATTTTTCAGAGAAGACATCGTGGATATTAATACACTTAGCACACCAACTCACTGCTGTGGCTTATGACTTGTTCAATTTAACTCTGAAGTGGATTTTGAGGTTGGGTTTGCCCAGGTTCATCTGATTTTCCAAGTCAGAGATCTAACTTGGAAGTGTAACACGCCATTATTGCATAGCATACACAGCTCACAATAAAATAGTAGTGGTAATAAAAAAATGCCTGCTGTAAAAATTGCGTAATTTTTACCAATAAATACTAAAGAAAATCAAGTACAATATATAAACATTAGCTAAAAATAATGTCTCCCTACAAACCTGCTTACCACAGAAAGATGCATTGTTATTGGTGACAAATACAAAAGGCTTGGAAAATGTTCAAATCAAATTTCATTAAATAATTCTGGTTACAGCTCTCACCCTCTGTGTGGCCAATTTCCTCATTTCTTCCTGGAGTTTGTTCAAAATATGAAGGTTTGGCTTGTTCTTTTTGGCATACTGCTGGAGCTCAATCACACTCTTGTCTGAGCTCTCCTGCAACACAGAGGTTGTTTAAAAGTCATGAAGATGAGCCTACAAACTCAATTATTAGAAGTATTAGTGCTATTTACATTCTACTGGTTGGCTTTTCATGTGGCAGCCAGCAAGAATCAAGGTTCACAGTAGAGTATATGGCCTGTAGTAGCTTTCTGAAGCAATTATTTGATTAAGTTTGTTTTTACCTTGTTCACACTGTCCTATCATTGGTGTCACACTACTCAACAGATAAGCATTAATGTGCCAGCAAAAGCACGAAAGATGGCTAGCCAGCAATCATTGACAGAAACATATTGTAAAACACCCATACGTGAACAAAATTAAGCCTTTAAAACAAATTTCCAAATCATAGAATATTTCGAGCAAGTGTTTTTGAGGGTACCTACCTTCTTCACCATCTTATTGCTCTCTCTACCATACATGCGCAGCAGTGAGCCCCAGTTCTTGACATGAGGATGAAGCATCTGTAAGATCTTCTGGGATGCTAGTTGTTTGCCAACCCTCTTGTTCTTGCCTGGCGAGAAACATGCAAAAAAAAATAAATAAATAAAAATCACTTAAAGCTATATCCATGTTAACAAGAGTTACCACAACAGACATTGGTGATAACTATTCGGCAGAAAAACAAGTGCGACTGTATATGATGCACCAGTACCAGTGTTTTAAAAAGCCCCAATACAACGTGAGTGATTGAGCTTCACAAGCAAAGAAGTTTCTGAACTAGAGAAAACTAACCTAACAGCTCTCTTATCAACTCTCCAGTTATCTGATCAGGTTTCAACCTCACTGTTGAATGAGGATTAGGATGTACTTACACCATCCACGCACAGTATGTTTTCCACACGTCATCACATATTCACTCTTCTGGTTTTTTCCTGGGATCACCTCAAATTTAATGCTGGTGTCCCCCATTCCATGATTTCTGTATGGAAGACAAAACATCAAAATCTAAAAAAATGTCATCCTGACACTTGGTACTTTCTTGGTTGTCAACAGTGAGATGACAGGTCATCAAACTTAGTATGACAAGTGAAAAGGTACATAGTCAAACTATGAAAGACAGTTTGACTATATACTGTGAAAAGATGGACATACCAATGATTACTACAATTAGATTTAGGCTCAATGTTTCACAACAAATATATTAATACATTTACCTTATTGGCTCATTATTACCTTTTAAGGCACTCATGAAGAATCTGATATGGCGAAAGTAGTCCTGCTTTGTTGGTCAGCTCATACACCCTTGAGTCCTCTATACTGATATGATTAAAATACTGTAGGACAGATCACAGTGAATATTACCACTTTTATCTTAGAACACAATCTACGTTTCAAAGCAGATCTTGATGATAAACCTAATTTGTTCTACTTCACTTAAAATTGTTTTAGGTAGAGACATAAATGTAAAACAATAATAAAATAAATACCTCCAGCTCATCACCCTCAACAGGCTTCTCCTCTGAGGTCTGTTTCACAAAGTCAGGGATGAGGATTTCCAGTGTGGCTCGAGCTGCAGTTCACAGCAGATTACATGTGAGAGCAGCAGTGGAAACATTATACAAGGCTAATTATAGGCTAATTAAAAAAAAAAGAAAAAGGAAAAGATTTGTATCTGGAAAGGTGCCACAATCTGAATTGAGCTGAACTGATTCCAACTGTTCATTCCACTTGTCAGTAATTTGTTGGATTAAACTAAACTAATGAGAAGCACATTGGATTCGTCAAGTGATTTACACAGCTAATGAAAACCACTGTACATCACTTGTCTGATTCCAGAAATCCACCTCCAATTTATTTATGCAGTTTAACTCTTAAAAAGGCCTTCTTAAAATATAGACAATCATAGAAAAGTCTTGCAATCTCAGCTAACCCTAAAGCTAAAACAGTGACCATTCATTTAGGACGTACACCAGCCAACATATCACATGGCTTATTACAGTAAATTTAAGAAATTACCAGCTTTATTCTTGGCAAGTTTTTTACTGCTTGCAGTTCCTGTGCCATAAGTTACTCCATCTATAATGACTGATGCTCCAAAGGGTTCACTTGGGTTCTCTGTTTGAACACACACAAAGAAATGGGATTTATTTGATATGAGTATCTTGTAACAATCAATAACAAACTTGAAACTTCATCTCAAAAGAGATAACAGCAATACTTGTGTGAACACAGGCAAGCATGTGTGCCTATGTTCACACTGTGTGTATGTGACACAGGCATAAAAACAACTTAAAAACAACTTACCACATTCAAAAAAGTTGTAAACAGGTCGAACCTTTAGGACACGTTGCATATATTCATGCAAGATGCAAACTTCTGACTTCCCATTAGGGTTGATGACAAATTCTGTACAAAATAATAAGAAGTGAAATCCATCAGCAAAAAACTAAATATATAAGAAATACTCAAATAAATTAGAGTATGCCGTGCACAGGCAGTGTTTTTAAAGCCTCCCACATTTGAACTCTGATTTGAACTCTGACGTTTATGCAAAGACATAAACAGAAAAAAAAGCCAGCCAGAGCAGCCAACCTTTGGTAATTTGACAGGGTAAAATGATTTAAAAATTATATAAACTGAGTTTATCACAATGTAACAATAGTTTAATAGCATTTTAGATGACCATGGAGTTGTGTCACATAGATATTAGCTATTGGAACTAATTTGCTGTTCTTATGGTTTCACTGAATTTTTTGTGCTTTCGGCTTATCCTCTGAGTTCAGGGTCGCCACAGCAGATCATTGTCCACATGTTGATTTAGCACAGTTTTTTACGCCAGATGCCATAAATGTAAGACTTGCCTTTAAAAAAAAAAAAAAGTGTAAGCATTAAAAAGAGGATATAACCTTTCTTAGTTGGTGCATCTTGAACTGATAGTGTGATGAGTTTCTGGTTGGCAGGCAGAATAGGTCTCTCTGACTCTGCTTGTTTCCTCTTCATGTCTCTGTTAAACTGCCGTCGCTCAGCCCATGTACGAAACTTCTTTACAGTGACTTGTTCAAAATCAAAGCATTTTTCCAGGTAGAGGCGAAATTCTTCAAGTTCTGAAATTTTTTAAAAAGTTAGATCACTTGAAAAAAAGTTTAAGAACAATGAAACCTTTAAAAAGTCTACCACTGCCAGTATATGGTGAAAGCCACTTACCAATGGACTCATCCTTGCACACCTCCACCTTGGCCCTGACTTGTCCTAAGGCTCCTTGGGCGGTGTCACAGGGCTGGGACTCTTTACCCTGCATGCTGTTATCAGGGGTTCCCTCTCCATCTGGGCCACCACCACTCGAAATGGAGGGAGCGGTGTGGTCATGCTCCTCAGCTGAAGGAACTGACTTGCCTGCTTTTTCTTCCTCGCTGTTCTCCTCTCCGGGCTTGACTGGAGACCCCTCTGCTTTAGGTGGCACCTCCCCATTCCGCTCCTTTTCCTCCTGTTCCTTCATTTTCTTGTAGTGCAGGCAAGGGATGCTGCTAGTAGGAGGGTCATGTTTCTGGTTTTAAAAAAAATAATAAATAAAAATATAAAAAATAAGGAAGAAAGAGTTGTGACAAACTGTGTCAACACTAAGTCAGTTAAACAGCATACATTAGTTTTAATAGCTGAGCTCAACATTTCCATGACCTTAAAACAGGTCAAATAAATAGTTTTTAATCTCTGAATTGTTCTGATGCAGTCGATCTTTGAACAGTTTATCTCTAACCAACATTTCTGCCTACAGAACTGACATATGCAGTCAATTACAAACTGCTGCATCAGCATCGGCAGTTTATTAAATATGACATATGTGATGTATCTTACCCTAATACTGCCAGTCCCAAGGAAGTAGGGTCTTGACCAGGTAACCACTCTGGTCTCTCTGTGAAGGTAGACTGGAATGCCTGAATTATGGAATGTCATGATCCATCCATCAGGTAGAGGCTCAGTGGGTGGTCGCCCACGACCTGGCATATGGAAAGACAAGACAGACGAGGCAGTATTGCTCCATTAATGATTGTAACCGAGTTACTTAACTGCACTGACTGATATTGAAGTCATCTATACAGGCTAATGTAGTAATATTTTGTGTTACGATGAATATTAATGAACCATATACAATTTCAGCAGTGGCATGCATACCCAACTGAATGGATATAGAAGAAAACAAAACTCAGTTTTAGATACAATAATTAAAATGATAGAAGCTACATAGAAGATAGAATAAAGTTTAACATACACTGTAATTGTCAATGCAGGCAATACAACACTTTCATTTTACAAAACGGCTACTAATTAGAGAATTTCTGTGTGTCACAATGGATTCTTCTAATTGCAGGAAGCAGTTGAGAGATATTAACATATGGCTACAGGCAACATCTGACATCGGATTTCACCACACTATTATTTTAAGATCTATTAAATAAATATACACTTATTAAGAAGATGCAAAACATATGTGACAGATAATGTTTAGAATACCCACTGTGCCAAAACCACATTCAACTGCAAGTTCCTTCATAGTATATAACCATAAAGAGAAATATCCACAACTCACTCTTTAGGACAGTCTTAATTTTGGTCATCATGGGCTGAACACCTCCTTCACCATCCGACTGATGATCACTTTCCCCACCATATTTGTCCTCTGCTGGACGCATCTTTTTTGGTACCGGCATACCTTCCTCCAGTAGCGCATCCACATCATTGTCAAACTCCTCCTGGAAGAGTCAGTGGTTAAGCCCAGTAGAGAAGGATGAGTGAACATTTTAAGAAATGTAAGATTTTTTATTTTTTTTTTTTTTTTACATGAAACACTTGAACTCAACTGATCCATAAACAAAATAAATGCCTGAATGACCAGAGCTATGCTAAGCAAATAAATAAATAAATAAATAAATACTCTGCTAAACATTTTTCTTTAGGATATTTAATTTTATATAAAGTAACATACTGCAGTGATAAGACTCGTTAATTTGGGTAGGTTACAGAGTCCCTGGTTTGATTTTGGCAGGGCCTTTAGTTATTTGTTGTTCTCTCAGCCTGTTTCTTCCCACATTTCCAGTCTGTATCTACACAACTCACAATTAATAAAAAGCCAAAAATGCCATAAACTAAATGCAGAGAGCTGTAAAAGACATACAGTACACTGATCAGTCACAACAGGTGTTTTTACTGTTTGTGAAAAAAAAAATTCTAGCAATGAACAATTATAAAAACACAAACATTAAAACCACCAAGTGTTTTTTTTAAATCTTTTACTGTTTATTTTAAAAGGGAAACTTTGCATTTAACCAAAGAAATAAAAAATTACACTAACCTTTTCCAGCACCTCACATTTTCAATAACAATATTTATATACAGCCCCCCTAAATGGTTTGAAATTTGATTTCTAATTCAGTTAATGTGGTTCCTCTATATTCCCTGTAGCCAATAGCATAGCCATAAATGTACGGCCCAGCCTGTATTTGCATTTGGAAAAATTGCTAGCTAGTGGCTACTTGAACTTTCAGGATTAAACACACTACCAAGTTGTTATTTTGTACTGAAGATTTGGAACTATGGATGTACTGTGGCATAAAAATGTTAAACACCTTGATGGTCTCAGGTCACACACTGTTAAAAAAACTAAGCAAAAAAAACCCAAAACAAATCCACAATAATTTAGACAGCCTATTCATATGACACATTTAAAATCCAGGAGCTAAACTGGTTTGGAGGAATTGCTCCTGGTACCACAGAGAGCGCATAATCAGAAAGTCAAACTTTTTAGAACTCTGTCAGTTTGTAATATTATGAAAAATTATGCCAATTTGAAAATTATTTTAGGCTTTTTAGCAGCATGTTATCTTTGATCAAGGCAAGCTGCAAAATTAGGCTGTTTCCATTTATGACATTTCACAAAAAATAACCAGGTACATGAATTTAAATAGTCCACTGTTGGTCCAGATATTACATTGCAGCAAAGGTTGAACCAGTTTGAGATTTTGTGCTAATGTCCTGTGTTTGCACCTCTACTGTGCTGATGTAGTCATCCGATTAAAATGATGCAGTTCTGATAATGTATTGGCCCGTGTAAGGGCTAATCTATTTCTGTTTGACAAAAATGGCCAAACTGGTTTGTGCAATTTACAAGGGACACTGCAAATTAAGAACAGACATACCTCATAAGAGTAAGCTGTGGCCTCATCATCTGCTTGCTCCTGCTGAACTATGACCTCAGACTTAAAGCCGCCATGCTCCCCATCATCAAGGAAGTTTTCGTAGAAGTCATCCAATTCATCCAGGACAGCGAACTCTACCTTATTTTCCAGGTCTACCTCAGGTTCTTCTGATCTTCTACCTGCTGCATTTCCTGCTCCAGAGCTACCCGCAGTTACTTCCTGCTCACTAGTTAAATCATGCATCTCACCATTTAGGCTGCCTAAGCCATCATCAGTTCCTCCTTCTTGCCCTTCACCTGTGTATAAAACCTTTCTATCTTTACTATTGCTAGTTTCAGTAAAGCTGACACTGATCTTAACATCTCTGAGCAGCTTGAGGTCTGGAAGAAACGTGTTGACTGGGGTTGCGTGGCGAGCTGTTCTGGGACACAGTGGCTGGGAATTGCCCTCATCTGACAATTGGCTACAGAAAGTTACTGAGCCTTTGTTGAGGGGGTGCAGCGGCTTGGCTTCCCCGTCCCCTGGGGTGTATGTGTATCCATCACCACCAGAGCTAACGTCCATTACCTCTGCGTCACTGGACGTTTGCAGGGGAGGTGGTGGAGGTGCTGGAGGTGTTCTGCCCTCGTCTTGGCCAAAATAATTAGGTGGCTCCAAGGGAAGTGGGGGTAATACTTCATCTATTTCCATAGCCTCTAGATTAGGAACTACACCTTATTCAGAGTAATAATTTATTTAAAAATCTGACCTGCTGAGAGGCTCTCTTCTTATCTAAAACCAGAATTCATGCAGAAGCGCATTCCTGTATAGACCACGCACCAGAGGTGAATATGCTAAGCTGACTACATTGCTCTTTTCATTAATGTAGACAGCTTTCAGAATCACTGTCTCAATTATTGGAAATCACAATGCATTCAGCTTAATACAGGATCTAGGCATTGATCATCCTCCAACAGGATCTTCTGGTAGCTAGAGAAAGGGGAAAGCAAGAGCAATTATGAGATAATTAACTCAACTGGGCATAAATATAGGGATAACTAACTTGTAATGTACTAATGTAATATTTTTTTGCTTTCTTACATTCGTTTTTCAGTATTTACCTACTTCAACTACAGAAATGTGAACTTTTTAAAATACACAATGCGTGCTTCAAAGACGTTTTTCTACAAATTCAATATTTCTATTGCTCTACTTTCTATAATGATCAAATCCTCTTTTGCTTCAGTTAACTACATATGCAGTTTTTTCAGTAATGTTAATCTCTTCAACCTTTAGGCTTCAATTTTAAACAGTTGCATTTCCGTCTATTTCCAGCCACTTTCAGCAATGCTTGAAAAATTATTCCGGCTCTGAAACATTTGTAAATTATTTTCTTCCGGAATTGCCTCCTCAAGTTAATTATGTAGGTAGCCTAGCTGAGGAAATTGGATTTGAAAATGCACATACTATTTTTTTAAGTTTAACGTTTATTCAAGGAAAAAAGTTATTGTAAAACGAAAATGGCCGTAACGACGTTTTAGCGCATCCTTCATGTCTGCAGCTGCACATCGTGCCCCTAGTAACTTTAGCATATATGCTAATATGCTAACAAGCAATCAAGAGGCTAACTTATACAGTGCGCTACGACTTTAGAAATGGTCAGCTACCCCGAAACGTATTATGTTACAGTAATACTCACCATTAAATATTAGCCAATTGCCTCCTAAAGGGTATCCAACTACCTTTTATTATTATTCTATTATCGACGAGCCGCTATTTGGCCTCCAATGCAAGCCCGACATCTTGAAGGAATCCACACAGCAGCAAACCACCTCAAGCCCCACCTCGTATTGCCGGCGTTGTAATGAGTGATTTGCCAGCGGGCCAATCATAACGTCCGTTTCCAGCGCCTACCGGCATGCCGGAACCAATGTCCGTTTGACATTTTGGCCAACGAGCAACATGTTCTGTGCCGACTCTCCTCCACCCACTGACCCTCACCTGCAAGAATATTACAAAACGGAAGAATTTAAACACGTTTTGAATTCACTTATGTTAACTCAAATCAACGGCTTTCGTTTTTTTGTCGCATTCCGCTGCTTTAATTTTTACCCCGGATGCCCTTTGTGCCGCAACCCTCCCATTTTATCCGGGCTCGGGACCGGCATCAGGGTGGCCCTTGATTCAATCATGTTAACTACTTTTTCGAACTATTTTGTCTATTTTCTCAAATCCTTTGATGTTTCGAAAAATAGGATTTCAAGAAAACACCACAGAATATGCATTCGTTTAAATTAGATCCTGCACCATCAATATGTCTAAACGTGTGGCTGTTTTGGCGATATACACACTACTTTTTTCATATTTGTGTTAGTAATTAGAAAAAAAACTTAGATAGACAGATAGACCGCAGATTATCTCTCCTGACACATAATTACAGAAGGATGTCAATCGTATTATCTCAATTTGCTATTTTAGCTTTCAATTTATTAACCAGGAATTGGCAATAGTACAAAGACATTAGGATAAATTATCAGCTCAAATTAACATCATATTTAGCAAATGTCAGTGGAAAAGCAGCATTTGAATAATTTATATATATAAATTGATGTAGTTTTTGTAACATATAGAATTGCATAGGGAAGTACAGGAAGCCACCCTTTGCTCAAATGTGTTTTACTGCAGTTTTGGTAGTTTGACCCCCCCCCCCCCACTGTGCTCCCGGAATCACATCATCTCATCTACTGACCACCACCTGTGCTTATCTGTGAAGAGGATGTGTTTTACTCTCCTGTCTGCCTGCACTACATCTGTCAAGAGCTAAATTTCTTTGTTTGTAGAATTCAGCCTGATTTTTGATCCAGCTATCATTTGGAACACCTGTTCTTTGTGCCAACATTTACCTGTCAGTGCATAACAAATAAACAGACAAGAAGCAGCAGGCAAGACGGGGAAAATTCACATCCAGCATGTGAACAGTCAACATCACTGCTCCCTACAAATGTGTGATCTCCCTTGTCCTCTTTCTTTACAATGTAGGAACCCCTCAACACTTGACCCCCTCTCACCATATGTGAGAGCACTGGGTCAGCTATCCTTCAGGTTTCTGGGTCATTGTTAGGATTAAAGAAAATATCATTAGAGTTTCCCACTATTAAGGTACAAGGTCAGGAAAAATGCCCTAAAGACTAAAAACCCTACTATCCACTGTATACAAACTATGTTTACATACATTTTCTGAGAGTCTCAAAAAGTTCCATGCATCCATCCATCCATTATCTTTAACTGCTTATCCTGTGTAGGGTCGTGGGCTGGGGCGGGAGCTATGCGAGCAATCATTGGTGGGAGGCGGGGTACACCATGGACAGGTCTCCAGACTACCTCAGGGCCAGCAGAGAGACAGACAGACAGACAACCATTCACACCTAGGGCAATTTAGAGTCCCCAGTTAAGCTAGCTGGCAGGTGATTGAATCACAGATCTTTAAACTGGGGGGTGGCAGTGCCCACCACTCCACTACCACCCTGCCCCCAGCTTTCTTAATTTTTCCTGTTGTCAGAGATTAGTAACGACAGCTCTGTCACTCTGAACCGTTTGTCGATGGAAGTTTATGATGGACTCAACCACCTAAAAACTATCAACAACCCTCTAATGGTCCCCATCCTCTGGAACAAACATGCCAGGAGTCTGTCTGATGGCTTTAGGTTAGCGTCACACCGACATGTCAGAGCACATTTCAGCTCCTTACTAAGACTATTGCAGATTCCTCACTTTACCTGCATAATACTGGCACAGTTTTACACTTTCATATATTTCACACCACACTTAATCCTCATTACACAGCCCATATCTCTTTTCAGTGTGCCAATTGTAATTAAATGTAAATACATTTTAAATGGATTTTACCTTACTTTTTTCATTTCATAACTTATTTTTTTTAGCTCTTGTGCATAACAAAGTACATGGAAAATAAAACAGAATCTGACACTTCTTTCAAGTTTTGTTTGATATTCTTAATATCCCTCTGGCTTTTATTCGGTAAGTTAGATAACTTTACAAACATTCCTCTAGCATTACAGCTTCATTAAAATATATTATCATATTTTGACTTAAAAATGCAATTTCTACAATGTATTTATAGCATATCTTATGACTTTGCCCAACATAATTGTGAACATTATCACCAACTAAATTTCAGTGTGATATAACAACTGCCAAACATATCACTGGCATCTAGTTGTGTACCTAAACTAAAAAAATATTTGAAAGACTTGCTGTCATCTAATGCACCATGGCCATGCAATCCTTCCTCTGTGGTCATTGTTGACACTTGACACACAAACACATACTGAGACACACCCACTCTGGTTGGACGTTTGACCACTTTGCTTGCCAGCTCGATTAAAATTGGTAGTTTATGACACAGATCTGACTCTTAAGCATCATCCACATATTTCCAATAGGGTTGAGGTCAGGACTTTGGGAAGACCACTTTAAAGACTGATTTATACATTCCACAACCATTGATTTAAGCTGAAAAAGGTTAAGGTACTTTCCTTCCACTCGGCTCCAGGTCAACTGGCAACAAGACAGTTTTAAAGGGGGATGCTACCAGGACCATGCTTGGGATTAATTGCCTCATCTGTACTTCTCCAAACATACCTCTGGTCACTGTGGCCAGCAACTCAATGTTTGTCTCACCTTTAAAACTTCCATCTTTCCTTTCTCCAAAAACAAGCAGTTAAAGCCTTTAGTTGAGGTTTTAAAGGACATAAGTTATTTTTTAAGTGAATCATAATCACCCATACATGTTCTAAAATTAATATGGATTCTTTTCGAGCCAGATTTTATCACTTATCATCTGCACCGTTGATTTTTTTATTTTTATTTTTTTGTCCTTTCGGCTTATCCCGTGAGTTCAGGGTCGCCACAGCGGATCATTGTGCGCATGTTGGTTTGGCACAGTTATTACGCCGGATGCCCTTCCTGACGCAACCTTCCCAAATGTCTACCGGGCTTGGACCGGCACTGCACAGCTGGGGATGGGAATGTGCTGTTAGCCTTGATTAAGTTGTTCATTTGCGCCTCCAATACCTCCACTGATGTCCCAAAAAAACATTAGAGGCACCACTTCACTACTTCTTTATTCCACAACATGTAGTTGACATACATATTGTCCAAACGAATGTGAATTGCAACAATCGAGATCGCTGACAAACAAGCTAATCCATGCTGCAGGCTGATAACTAACTAAAGAAAAGTATAGAAGATCGTCCCTGACCATCTAAGCCAATGTCCTCTCTGTCTCTCACTTCCCAGTGTCCTGTCTTCCCATGCAAACAACCGATGATATTTGATTCAGCAGGTGTTTAGAAAGGGCTCTAATAGCCCTTCCTGACGCCTACTAGGACCAGCTGATCCCCCTGGTTGGCTCTGTGGGCCCGCTCTGGGAGTTTCAGCTCATGATAAACTTCAGCGGAGAAAACCGGGGCTTCGCATCTGCGGCTCATCGGGGGCAGCTTCCGAAGCCACCCGCCTGCTGCACGGCCACATGCTGCAGCCCGCCTTCTTCCTCAAAGTCCAGGGCAGCATTGAGAAGAGACACTTGTGTATTACACACCTGCCGGCGGCCATTAGCTGAGAGGAGCTACTGCAGGTTCTGCGTGCGCGTGCGCGTGCGTTCTGCTTCGTCAGACAGGAGGTGTCCGCTATTGTAACATTCTCGTCCCACTATGCTTCTTCTATGGCCAAGAAGATGCGGAGGTGGAGGCGTTCAATAGGCAGTTTGGACTGACCATCTCAGTCCAGTGGCAGTCAACAGTGAAGCCGAAGCAAGACGAGCCTCTGCCACCACAGAAACATCCCCGGCCTTCACCCTTGAAAACCAAATCCTCTGTTCCCCAAAGCCCTCAGTCCTGCATCCTCGTCCCACAGGTTACTGCAGAGCAGTGGGAGGACCCATTTCCCTTGTGAGGCTGAGGACACCTTTAGCCTCACCGCTCCTCCACAGTTTCTCCCTCCTCCTCTCAGGGGTCTTCAGGCTCAGGAAGATCACCAGTGTTGTTCGTTGACTGGCTGTGGGCAGCCACTCTGACAGGTCCTGTAGAGGTTAGCAAGCTCACCAACTGAAATTATGGGAGACCATAATTTCTTACTGCAACTCTAAGACTGTTTTGGTAGTGTTCTATACAGAGACTCTCTTTGATCTTTGATTGGATGCTATTATCACTAATATTACTGTATCAATACACTTCATGAATGCCCAAAGTGAAAATCATGCATTCAAAATCTACTTGATTAACAAGACAAGTTATCAAAAGATAAAGTACTACACGATCAGACTGAATATTTAGGCATCAGTGCACAAGTAACATTAAAATGTTTGCAAAAGTGCATCTAGTTTCAAGTACTTTTATTTGACCCCCACCAAACCAGTACTAATGAGAAGTCTGTAGTTAGACAAAGTTCTTCTGCACAAAGTTTTTTTCTGTACATTTTTCCCCCCTAATCTTTGTTTTTGGGAAAAAAATGAATAATTTTAAATTGTTTGGTCTCAAACTTACTATGAGACCATGCAAAATGTTTTGTGGTGGAAATCATCTTTTGGTGGAATTGCAAACAATTCGGGGACACCTATTGGCCCAAGTGGAGCTTGTTTTTGTTTGTTTTTTTCCTTTGAGGTATTGCATTTTAAAAATGTAACTTTTTGTAAAGTTTTTTAAATACTGCGAAATTGTAAGTTAGAACAACAGCTGCAAGATAAACGTATTGCTGTAAAAAGCACAATGTGGTAATACTTAAGGTACCACTGCTTCAAAATTGTATTTAAGTACTTGTGTAAATGTGGCTAGTTGTCTTAGTTACCTTCTACCACTTGTAGTGGACATGTTTGTCTTGTTTGAACATCTGTGGTTGTTTGATAACTTGCTTGCATAGTGTGTGTTTTTCTGTTGCAGTATCTCCTCATTTTAATTAAGAGATTTGAAAAGAAAATTTGAGGCTTCTTACCCTGGTCAGTAGACTAATATCAGAGACTGTTAGCGTAGGAAAATAGTTTATGTAATTCAAATTTATTTAAGTCCTTAATTCAGCCAGATCAATAGTTTAAATAGCTGAAATAAATATATGTATGAATGTATAAAATACATTCAATAAAATTCTCTTTAAAATGTTGGTTACCAGGTAAAAATGTTTTACATTTAAATGCAAAAACCTTTTATACAGCCACCTAAAACTTTGGCAAAACATGTAAATCTCTGATGTGTGAACACGCAACAATGAAAAAGGAGAATCAAGGAGTCTGAAAAGATGCAATCTCAGCAGAAAAAATGACAAATTGCAGTCAAACACAAAAAACCTGATCAATATTACATGCATCCATAAAAAGAAGCATACATGTAAGGATAAACAAAAATGAAATGAAAATAAAAAAGAAAAAAGGGCCCTAAATACAAAGCTCAGCAAGGATGAAAGAAATGTAGAAAAGCAGCCATGAGCAGCCTTTTGCCTGGAGGGTAACACTCAGGCAAATTGTAGCTGTTCTTCTAATGCGCAAATGTCCAGGAGGGAGCAATAAGCAGTAGTGGTGGAGCAAAGAAAGGACACAATGCATTTAATAATAATTACATTTCTTAGTCTAGCTTCTTTCTAAATAGGTGCAAAGTGCTTGACAGTGCAGAGAAACACCCAAAAGATTAAACATTATTTATTACTGTTGAGGTATTACATCTATAACTGGCAACTAATCCATCTAAACCAGTTAACATTCTGAGAGCAAATAAATCTTTTGGCTTGTCCCTTCAGGAGTCGCTACAGCAGAACGAGTTCCTCACGTTGATTTTTGGCATGAGTAAATACACCGGATGCCCTTCCTGCCACAACCCTCCCATTTTATCGGGGGTCTAAATGTGACTTTTGTAGCCTTACACAGTGATTGTGTACCTGTCAACATGTAAAATAATACTGTGACAGTGCTTCAATCAAAGATTGTAGGGTCTTCTCTGTGGTCTTCCTAACATGTGCATTACACAGACCTCTAAAGAAAGCAGATGAGATACAGAGGCCTAAATATGTTACTGCTGATTATGTTGCAGTAACTCAAATTGATGTTCAACGTCTGACAGATGCAATTAACTGCTATTATGCTGAGCAAAACTGTGTTGTGCTTTGATTGTTTGTCCTCCTTCCTTTGTTTTTGTTAAATGCAAAAATCTCAATGAAATATAATTTTTTGCAATAATCCCATCAGCAATCTTTAACAGACTGTTCAGCCATAAACAACACTAATGTAATCATTATTCTATAGATTGCATTGACATAATATACAGTGAGCATATAAAAGAATCATCCCTTTGAAGTTTTTGAACCATGATTGATTTAATTTGTTTTTTTTTAATTTTTTATTATGTCAAAATGAAAACAGATCAAAGATCAACAGCTTTTGACTTGTCCCCTTCAGGGGTCACCAAAGCAGAATGTGTTTCGCATGTTATTTTGGTGGGAGTTTTTCCACCACATGGCCTCCCTGCCGCAAGCCTCCCATTTTTTATCTGGGCTCTAGACCTGCACCAGGGTGGCCCTTGGTTGATGGGCGGCACCAAACCTGGTGGCGTGGGATTTTAACCCACGGCCTTCAGCATCCCAACATAATGCTCTACTGCTTACCCACCCCTAAAGTAGTCTAAATTATTAAAAAAACTAAAATTGAAAATGATTGCATAATGATTCACCCCCTTTAAATTAACTCACCAAAATTATCACTGGCGGTTTCAGAAGTTACAGAGTTAAATGTAGATCAGCTGAGAGCAGTGAATGTGTGTAAAGTATTAACACACCTGTATGTGGAAGGTCCAGATAATGGTAAATCAGTAGAACACTCAAATCCACACTGTGAAAAGATTATTAAAAAGCAGAAGTCAGGCGATTCATACAAGAACATTTTCTAGTCAATAAAAATCTCTCAGATTAAACTAAATTCATCAATAATGTGGCACAAGTGTAAATCTGCTTCGAGCAGGCTGTCTTCATAAACTAAGTAACAGGAAAGAGACACAAAACTGTGACACATACGTACAGTCACTCCCACTGGAGAGCAATTGGACTGTTCTTTTGTCTTCATGGTGTAGAGTTTGATCAGGATAATAATTCACCAATATTTGGAACTTCCAGATACAGGTGTATTCATACTCTTATATATAGACTAAAATATACTATAATATATACTTTGGTGGGAGGTTTTATTTTTGCCTATTTGTACGAATGCCTGTTGGCAATTCTTTGTATTTAAATACATATTGGGAATGTTTGTATATTATTGT
Source organism: Channa argus (assembly GCF_033026475.1). Classification (NCBI taxonomy): domain Eukaryota; kingdom Metazoa; phylum Chordata; class Actinopteri; order Anabantiformes; family Channidae; genus Channa; species Channa argus. The sequence continues at coordinate 22,135,669 of NC_090207.1, forward strand.
ATCAAGATCTAGCTCAATTTTCTGGTAATTTCTCTCTCTCTCTGCACCTGCACACAGACCTCTGGATTATCACATTGCAATACTGGGGGATTGGGGGATTGTTCTACATCTGCAGCCCTGCTGTGCAAACACATGGACTCATTGAAATGAAGGGGGATGCTGTGTTTAATGACAGTGGTGATAATGTCACTATCTGTCTTAAGCCGAAAATATCTGTTTGGCTGATATTGACATGGCCTCATCATCCACTTGCTCCTGCTGAGTTATAACCTCAGACTAACAGCTGTTCTTTTGTCATGTTGTTTATTACAGTACAACGTATTTCTCAACGCTGCTATAAGCATGAAACCTTTACTTAGATTCAGAATGGACTGTTGGTTGATCTGCACTGTGTTGAAAAATGTCTGATACAGTAGGACAGCAAAAAGTCACCATGATTCAAACCTGGGTATTCTGACAGGTAAATGTAACTGCACCAGTTTTTCTCCTATTCTGTTACCACTTCAGTGTCTGTGTAAGGTAGAGTGGCTTCCTACTTCTGATCAGATCAAAATTCGAGAAATTTTATTTACATATTATTTACATACAAGTGCAGGTTAACATGATTTCAGTTGCATTGCATCAACTTGCCAGTTGAGGTCACTATTCACTAACAGTACGTCCAGAGAGCTGCGCAGTTGCTCAAAGCAGAAATTCACACATTCTCTAGTGTCTTATAATGGTCACATGCCCATAATCACACTGAAGGGAATTTTGCTTTCTGTAATCATTCCTCCTATGCCTCCAAGCCATGAACACAAATTTTCTTGCAAAGCAAATAATAGGTGGTTAAATCCACAGTCCTTGTTCTTTGCAATAATGTATTCAATTGTATATCTAAAGCTAGTTGGAGGTTTCAGCACTCTGAGATAATCAAATCCAGGGGATATTTAAAGTATATATAAAGACGTTCCCACTGTTTTTCATTGGACAGCTTTCTATTTAGTTTCGGTGACTGAATAGTAACAAACTGCCAGCAAAAAATCCATTTAATGACTCTTATTTGGAAGGCTCAAGCCTTATACTGTCTTCAGATAAAACATATTTTTGCACCAAGAAATTATTGTATTTGGATCTTGTCCCATAGAATAAAACTAATGTTGTGGTTTGTTAAAATGCATGCAATGCAGAAAGAAAGCAGCTACATGTATTTAGCAACAAATAAGATTTTATTTTTTTATTATTTGTGCCTGTACATCTCCTAGTGTGAATTTTTAGAGGTCAAATGCACCCAAATAAGAAAACAGAGAGAGGCAGGTGACTAATATACAGTTAAATGCAGAGATTACAGTGCATAAACACACAGCTTCTAAATGACCAGGGTTCTAACAGTGTGTTTGAAAAATAATTATACTTTATGGTAAGCCAAATATGAGTGTGATAAATATTTAACATGGTAATAATGCTGAAATTATGTTGTACAAGCCTGGGGCATAGTTCATTTCCAATGATAGGGTTGTACAAATCAGAAATTCAAAAAGAAAAAAGTGCACTATATTTACTCTGTTTCATGTATGTAAAAGGTAAAAATCTGACCAACACTGCATGACAATGTTGTGAGAAGGGGTATTAACTGCAGTTAATAAGTAAATTAACAGCAATCTGTAATAAATTCTTCTCGAAGCAAACCCACCATGCTGTTTTATGACATGTGAAATATTTTAATTGTTCTTTGGCAATTGTTTAAATTAGCACACCTGTTCATACAGTTCATCTTACCTTTATTCAAGAATAAGAAATGAAACTGTAGTCAATGAAACAGCGGACTAGCTAAAGTAAAAGTGCACATTAGTTTTCATGTTCACAAAGCTGTTACAGGTTGAGTGCAGCTGAAGATGGGAAGGGCCCAAGCTGTGGAAGTAAAGGTGAGGCAGAAAGGCACAGAGTGGGTTTTTCTCCATCATGTCTTCACACCTGAAGTTTGAATTGGAAAGAACTGACGCTCCATTTGGTTGGGTCCTCATCTAGCATGGTGCGCTCTGTGAATGTCACGTTATCTTCCGCGTCTATCAGGATTATTGTATTGGTCCTGACAGGGCATGGGCACAGGGGACATGAGGAAACAAATACAAAAAACATCACATGAATAAGATGACAATAAAAAATGGTTAAAAAACACCACAGGCACCTAACAGGAGAAAGACCAAGGACAACTATGATCATTTAAAAGGCACATTTGAGGTACTTATCCAAACACGAGAATGGGCAAGCAGTGCAGTAACAGACAGTGACTTGCTGAATGACACTTTGATGGCTCTGGCAAAGACTGACCCTCTGACCTTTTTGCTACAGGGACAGTCTCTGTATCCATTAATCTACTGTGGCTTCACAGTGCAGACAAGACCCTTTCATTTTATTGCTGTGAAAGATGAATTACACTGGGTATTTATTTTTTTAATAAACCAGAGGCTCTCTGTTGTCTATGATCCTGCAGCCTAGCTCAGTCCTGTCAGACACTTCAGGTGGAGACAAACAGGGGAAGAGATTTGCAGTGGGTGGAAGACACTGACCTTGTGCCATAATGAGATGAGCGAACACACACCGCTGACAGAGCCTGGATCATGGGTTTGCTGAAGCCATCACCCTGCATCTCCTGAAGTGGATCCGGTGAGTTCCTGTTAAACAAACACAATACACATACATAGAAGTCCGGCTTTTAAAGCATTGTATCTTTTGGAATTTCCACAAAGCATTTTAAACTCTTGAGTGATCCATTAAATCTACAAAATCTACACACATCTGTCTCAAACTTCAATGACCAAGATTGTCTAGACGTTTTTTTTCTCAACTCACATCTAACTGAAACCTCTTTCTTAATCTCAAGGTTAAAAAACAAACACAAAACACAATAGGTTATGCACTTATCTAGTTTAAGTGAGCCTGATGAAGCACATGAACATCAATTCATTCCTGAAATACTGGTCTGTCCTGATTCCATTCTTTGTGCTAAGCTCAGCTAAGCCAACATTATATTTATCATAAATATATGAGTGATATTCTGTCTTCTTCTCTAATTTGCCACAACAAAAATGTAACAACAACCACACTGCACTCAGTATTACTAGTGAGTGTATATGTACATACTCTCAATACTCAATTAAACAAGAAACTAAGGTGTAACAGCATTTAAACATAGATAGGAATAAAAATGAAATGTGTCTGCAGTTTTAGAATGGTTAAGTGGGTGTTCAACACTCACAGATCCTCATTATTTAGGATGCCGAGCAGCTCCTGCACCAGTCCATCAGACGACAGGGACTGGTTGTTGACAACGCTAGTGAAGTGCTGCTTGCCTTTCAACAATTTCTTCCATGGAGTATCCAGCAGTGAATTACTCAACCCATAGATTCCTGTTGAGGAGAATGGGATGTGAAACATACAGACAAATCATATGCTTGCAAGCTCTGTTATTGACCTTGTTCAACATAAACCAGGAATCTGACAATCTGAGAGCAATATCAACATAAATAGATCATATGCAAGAAGTAAATATGAAATGAGTGGTTTCTACAGCAACCATATTAAAAACACAGACCTGGGTTTAGACGGATGGGTTCAGGGCTGCCTCTGTTTCCATAGTAACACACAATGTCTTGTTTGGCTCTACACAGGACATGGTAAGATGAAAAATTAAAGAAAGCATTTAGTGATGATTTAACTTTAATTTAATGACTAATTATATAAGCTGTGTTGTAAGTCATAATACTTGATTTCTCTTGCGAATGTCAGTACAGCAATGAGGATGTTCAAAGGAGCACTACTAGAGGAAATAATGTAAAATGAGTGCTAAGGATGAAGGAGTGCACCATACAGTATTATTTAATGGCAGCCCTGACATATTGGAATTAAAAAGCCAATTTGATTTGTACACACAAATCACATGGGAAAACAAACATCATACTTAAAAGCAGCATTTAAATCTTATTTTAAAGGAACAACAGATTGAAATTAAGGCTTCAAAACAAAAATGAGTGCACAAAACCATTTAGTTACGGTATTAGGGGGACTTTATTCAGTCTGAAAAATCTGTCTGACATCAAGGGCATCTCTGACAGCTTTGGTACAGGAGGGTGAATAATAAATTACGATCAAATCCTTTGAACCAGTAGGAGAATGAAGTTTTTTTATGTCAATTTTATGACAGCCGTACCAGTGGCATCAGTCAATCTGAAATGTGCTGCAACACTGCTTCAATATCTAACTTGGAAAGTTTCCCAGTCAAGAGTTGGCAAGACAGAACCGAATATGCTGCTGGGCTTGTTGCTCTGCAACTAAATTTATTGGATCATTTTTAAAAACCAAGCTAGAAATCAGGGAAAAGATGTGTGTGCCTTACAGTACAAAATGTTTGCCAAGCTACAACAAGATTTCATTTGTGATGTTAAGAAAGAGAATTGATTAACCAATTAGTGGATTACCAATAATGTCAAAGATTTGATTAAAGAAATGTCCTAAGGGTGGATATCTGTTATAGTAGTTGTCTTTGTATATCTGGGCTGAAATAATGAGATTATTTATTACAATTTTATGATGTTTAATATATCTCTTGTAACAATATATAAATTAATCAAGACTATTAGGTAACTCAATCAATAAAGTAAACAATTCCGTTGTTATAATCAGTAAATGATGTACAGTACAGGATAAACATTACGCTCACCTGCAAATTGGATATTTGGTTTCAAGAAGTCAATAATTATTACTGTAACATATTCCAGGAAGGACCATTATCTATTACACGAACACAGCTTCACAGACAGAAAGGTTTAAAAGATGATGCTTTAAATAAGCTGGCTCTTTGCATTTTAACATTTACAGTAGTTGGAGGATGGTCTTAAATGATTTGATCTCATCAGTGGAGGAGCATTTGACAACTACTTTGGTTAGTTGGCAGTTTTACTTTTTTTTAATTCACACCATACTTTCCAGAGGGACAGTTTCATGTTTACTTAAACGTTAGCAACAGACTGAGGGAATATTGAGATGACACAGATAGACATGAATAAATCTCACAGACGCACACTGTCACTTTAATTCCCTACAAATAATTACATATAAACATGCTTGTCTACAGCTGGCCCTTGTGAAAAAGTCATTATTTTCTGTTCCAAGGTCTTGTGTAAATTTCATGGGCAAACAGTTTGTAAAGCCAGGACAATATGTGTCCAAGTAACGGAGAGAAAATCCTAAAGCTGTTTGTTGAGACGACCTCTGTAACGATAACAAATCAAAAGCCTTAATATCGTTTCCAACTGTTACCTAAGCCAAGGTTAACAGTCTAAATAATGTACTTTTCTGTGTTCTATTACTACAAACACAACGGCACTGGCCAATGCTGACTGGGGTGGTAGCAGTGACCACTTTTATGTGCATGCATACTGTAGCAGCTTAACAGGAGCCAGAGGGAGCTCTAACCTGAAGGGAAAGAGAAGCTTTGACTTATTGTCAGTTCTGCTGTGGACAAACACAATGTCTGAAATACTATTTTCATCTTGGTACTGCAACGTGCAGCCAACAATACCTCAAGCCTTTGAGGTATTGCTGGTGTCTATATAGCAGTATATATACACTTTTCCTGTGATGTGCATCAAATTGGCTGTGGTGGAGGCAAGTGGAGGATTTGTAGGTAGATGGCTCTATTTCTGCTATTTCAAGTCCCATCAGGTGTGCTTTGGGTTGATTTGAGCTGAGATGAGGGAACAGCAGGAGGTCAAAGCCACTGGGCAGTGAGAGAACGAGGAGGGACGAGTCAAAAACAGGCTTTTTCAGATCTCAGACAGAGATGTAATCAGTATGCTGGCAGGGAGACGTTCTAATGAAGAGTCCTCTATACTGAGGCTGCAGAGCAGTCTCCACATCGCCAGCTGTGGTGTAGTTGCCGGGAGATGGTTGGAGGAGCTTTCAACATTATTAGCTCAGAATGTAGATAGGCATGTTGGAGGGGGCTCCTGGGAAACGACAGCATGAGCTCCCATAACCAATCACAAACATCGTAAAATGGACAACCACAGATGCAGACATTAGAGGAATGTGACTAAAAAATAGATTTCATTTGTCCATTTTTAAATCATTGTTCACTATATTGGTGCCTGATTTTCTGATTGGCTTAGAGTGAAATATTGTTAGAACTACTAAATGGATCATCATGAAACATGGTACAATAGGCCCACCCAAGGTGCCCAGCAGACGAATGACTTTGGTGATTCTATGTCTCCTAATTCCACTGTGAAGTTGACACTTGAGGTTTTATATTAAATTATTTTACCACCCTTGAATGGTACTATTATAATACTTGAGCAATCCAGTGAATTCTCATTTATGAGGTCAAAAACGTTTGTGGCTGACAACAGGAAAGTTAATACCATTCTCATCCACCTCAGCTACTTAATGCTAATTAGCAAATGCCAGCACAGTAATGCGCTGAACTAAGATGTCACTTGTTGTTAAACTTTACATTTTTGCCTCAGATCTTTATGTTAGCATGGTCATTGTGATAATGTTTCTAATTGTAAAGCTGGGACAATTAGTAAAGTGACCTCCCATTGTGTCTGGGATTGTTGACTGGCAGACCACAGTATGTATGTTTGCAGCACGGTGTGTCAGACAGAGTGGTGAGTAACACTTCCTTCCTCTTCACCCTTTATACCACGAACTTCAGCTACCAGACTGAGTCGTGCCACCGTCAGAAGTTTTCTGATGACTCTGCCATAGTTGGATGTATCAGTAAGGGTGACGAGTCTAAATAGAGGGCTGTGGTGGATAACTTTGTCACATGGAGTGAGAAGAACCATCTGCAGCTCAATGTGGCAAAGAAAAAGCAACTGGTTGTTGATTTGAAGAGGGCCAAGGCACTAGAAACTCTATATAGGGTCACAGTGTGGAAGTTGTAGAGGATTATAAATACCTGGGAGTGTTTATTGAGAATAAATTGGACCTGGTTAAGAACAGTGAAACCCTCTACAAAAAGGGCAAAAGCCACTACTATTTCCTGAGAAGGGTCAGGACCTTTAACATCTGTTGGAGATGTTTTATTAGTCTGTGGTTGCTAGTGTGATTCTGTTTGCTGTTGTGTGCTGGGGCAGTGGAATGAAAGCTTAACCTTTTTTTTAATTTTTATCTTATTCTCTTTCTTTGTTTATATGTCATGTTCTTATGCACAAGTTCCTACTCCGGCATGGGAGACTGGGAAGAAAGCAATTTCCCCTCAGGGATTAATAAAGTATTTTTGATTCTTATTTTGATGACAACATCAGTTACTTTATATGACTTAAATGTGACTCCAAACTTAATAGAAATACTCTGTGATTTGATATGAAATCTCATCATACCTGACCTTGAGAAATTATCCTAGCAAAGAGAGCCTTCATGTCGTTAGACAGGCCTCCATTGAAGGATGGTATTCAGTTCTCCTCTGTTGTAAAAATGACCCCATGCTAACATCTACAGTTGAAAGCCAAAGTCAACATTACTTTATTTTTATTTGTGTGGCAATCTTTAGACAATTAGGTTCACTCAAAAAACAATGCAGGCTACATTTGAGATATTTACTGTTAATGTCTGTCCATGTCACTGTACGTGAATGGGTTCTCCACACAGGTATCTTGGTGCTTGAAAAAAGCAAATACTCACAGTAGTTCATCCATCCCTCCCCTCTGGAATGTGTGTATCTGCAACATCACTGTTTTTCACTTATTCATCTCTTGAACACATTTCTGCTAAGAATTACAACACATGGTTTTAGGCAATAAGATTGAACCAGTTTCTTAAAGTTGTTTTTAGAAAAACAACCTCACTGCTTGACTTAAAGTGCACTAAAGGAGGCACATCTTTGCAGGCAAACATCAGAGGAGATATTCATTAAAATGGATCTCTGGGCATTGACTTTAAAGTACCAGCAACATAAAGTGGGATCAGAAACCTGAACTATAGAAATTTCAGATAAAGTGTTGGATATGGGGTCCTGAGAGGATCTTACAGAGAATATCTGAAATGGAAATTTACATGTATATCCCACTGTGGGGTGGCTCAGTCTTATGTTCTGGAACACGCAGTGTGGCACTGACTAAATCGCTCACATGCAGAACTCATTTGAACTTTGTTATACATTATTAAGCAAGACAATATTGGTTTAACAAGAATCACATTTGCACACAGGCAATGCATAAATCAGTGTCAGACTGAAATAATTTAAAGTGTCTGTTGTGCACCCTTTCTCTCAAATGAATCTCAATATGGATAATCTCATACACACGCGCACACACACACACACGCGCACACACACACACACACGCGCACACACACACACACACACACACACACACACACACACACACACACACACACACACACACACACACACACACACACACACACACACACACACACACACACACACACACACACACACACACACACACACACACACACACACACACACACACACACACACACACACACACACACACACACACACACACACCGAATGAAGACAACAAATGGCTAAAAATTGTAGGCACATTTTATCAGATGGCAGCCACACTGTAACTGATGTTATGGAGCTTCTTTCTACCCACCAGAGGGTAGATTTGGACAGTTTCTGATTTGGACAATAAACACCTAATTTCCTCTATACTGCTCAACACACTACAGTATAAAAGCAAATAGGCTGGTAATGACAGTGTTTATTAAAACGTTTTCTTTCTGTCAATATGAGTCATCTGTGTCTGCAGTGAACGTGGCTCCGATGGGTATTTGTGAAGAAATACATTTACAAGACTTTCACAGCACGAAGCTCTGTTGAGCAACAGATGACAGCTTGCTCAAAGTGGCTCTAAGACATAAAGCATTATCACAACATAAGCAGTGTCTTTCACTTTGCTCTTGACTCATGGGTGTGATAGCAGGAATGCCACTGGGCCACTGCAAGTGCAACTAGGACTCCTGATCTTATTGTGGACATTTGCAACCTGATGGATTCAGCCTCGGAAAAACCACAGTTAAGCCATCTTGCTGATTTTGTGTGTTTAATACTATGTAAAAAATAATAATAATAAAAAATTAATAATCAAAGATTCTTCAAAAGCGTTTGGATTTGTCCAGATAATAAGGTGGAGTAAAAACCGACGGAGAACAGTAAGTAATTTAAAAAGATTCAAGACACAGCTAAAGACACAGCATGTCATTAGGAGACATTAAAAACTAAAGATTTTCAATGTTTTCTCTGATATAATGTTAGGTTAATTAGCTGACTATGGACAGTTGATAAATTTGCCTGTAACGGTTGCCGTTTCCTCTGTCTCTAATCATGGACATATTGTTTTAATAGACTATGACATATCCATATTATCAGATTACACTGGAGGAAAGCAGCTGATTAAATGATAGATTTTATGATATTACAAGACTAACACAATATGAAGCCAACCTCTGTCTCTAACCTAGAAGACATGCTTAAAATACGAGGAAAGGATTGTACAGGAATAAGAAAATGCCATTTGAGAGGAGACTGTGCTTGAGGCCATGTTACGAGGATACACAGATCAGGACACCTTACTTCAAAAGAAAACCCTGATTTTTTTTCCCTGGCAGGGATGTGTATTGCAGCTGAACTTCTAACCTCTGTCTGGCAGAAACTGAGACCTGTTTCTATGCCAATTGTCTACAGGGGCTCCCATCCATGACATCTATCTTTGTGTGGACTGATCTCACTTAGATTTTTCTCTTTTTACCAGTTCATCAAATTCCATTAAGGCAGGAGCGTAAAGCAGATGAGGGGAAAACACAAGCCTAAATCCAAAAAAGTGTAAATTTGTAAGTGTAAATAAAAACAGAATATCATCAACCCATAATTTATTCAAAATAGAACAATAAACAACATATCAGATGTTGAAACTGAGACATTTTACCATTTCATAGAAAATATAAGCTCATTTTGAATTGGATCACAGCAACACATCATAAAAAATGGGAAGAGGGGCAACAAAAGGCTGAAAAATTAATTGGGAGGAGCATTTGAAAACTATTTAGGTTAGTTGGCAACAGGTCAGTAATATAACGATGTATAAAAGGAGCATTTCACAGGCAGAGCCGCTCAAATGTAAAGATGGTCAGAGGTTTAATTTAAGAAAACTTTTCCTCATTGTAAAAGTTTGAAGACTTTGAACATCCCACCACCATCTACACTATATCATCAAAAGATTCAGAGAATCAGGAGGAATCTCTGTTCGCAAGGGACAAGTCCAAATATCAAAACTGGATGGGTGTGATCTTCGAGCCCTCAGGCAGCACTACATTAAAAACAGGCATGATTCTCTACTGGTCATCATTGCATAGGCTCAGGAACACTTTCAGAAATCACTGTCTGTGAACAGAGTTGGATTGCAAATGGGAGTTAAAGCTATATCATGCAAAGACGAAAGCCATATGTGACTACGATCCAGAAACACCACTGTGTAATTTGGGCCAAAGCTTGTTAAAAATGGTCAGAGGCAAAAAAACAAAAAAACCCAACAAAAAACAAAATGAGATGAATCAAAATTTGAAACTGTTTTTGGACGCTGTGTCCTGCCGATTAAAGAGGAGAGGGGCCATCCAGCTTGTTGTCAGTGGACAGTTCAAAAGCCTGCAACTCTGTTGGTATGGGGGGTTCATTATTGCCTGTGGCGTAGGCAGCTTACACATCTAGAAAGGTTCCATTAATGCTGAAAAGTACATAGAGGTTGTAGAGCAACGTATGCTTCCGTCCAGACAATGTTTCTTTCAGAGAAGGCATTGCATATTCCAGCAAGACAATGCTAAACCACATGCTGCATCCATCAAAACAGCATGGCTTCACAGGAGAAGAATCCGGGGGTTGAAATGGCCTGTCTGCAGTCCAGACCTTTCACCAGTAGGGAACATTGGGCACATCATAAAACAAAAAATCTGGCAAAAAGGCCCAGGACTATTAAGCAGCTAGAATCCTGCATCAGACAAGAATGGGACAACATTCCTCTGCTAAACTCCAGCAACTGGTCTCCTGACTTACCAGACATCACAGACAGTTGTTTAAAGAAGAGGGGCCGCTACACAATGGTAAACATCACCCTCTTTCAACTTTTTAAAGATATGTTACTGGCATCAAATTTAAAATGAGCCAATATTTTTCATGAAATTATAAAATGTCTCAGCTTAAACATCTGATATGTTTTTTATGTTCTTGACATATGAACAGGTGTTCCTTCAGAATTTTAATGCTGGCTCTTTCACAGAGAATTGTTTTAGTTCTGCTGGTATAGGGCTCAAGAGATGAAGACACTGCTTTTGTGGTTTCAATCCAAGTTAAGGCCAGAACTCTGAGGAGCAGAGCTACAACCTATTCTCAACAAGTTTGAAAATCTCTGAGTTTGAATCCTTCAGTATTCGAATATGTCACTTTCTCTGATGTGTAGCCCATAGCAAGTCACTTCATAACACCCACACATCGCAATAAGAACTTAATATCTTTCTCAATATCTGAAAGTCTTATGCAGTCATGTTATGTATTTTCCTTACCTCTCTGGAATACATTTAACTTGTGAAATGTCTTATGTTGGCAATATGGCTGTTTACTGAAAGAAACTTGTCTTCTTCTACAGCCAAGCGTCACTGCTTCAAAGATGCTCATGTTAACACATCTTGAGCTTTATAAGCTGACTATAAACTCAAATGAATTTTTCCCCAACTTTCACTCACTTGAACTCTGCTGTGATGATGTTGAAGCCATTGTACAGTTGGCCTTCTGCTGACACTTTCTTCAGGTAGGCGTAGCTGTCTAGATCCTTGTCTATAAGGTAGTTAGACACTAGAAATCCTGCAGAATGGCAACAGAAAGAAGAAATGGGTTTTAAATTATGCAATTCAACTATGTATTATGTAATTAAACTGCACAACAGCTACATAATTAAGTAATCTGAAGTGTAGGTGATTATGGTTACGTCGGATATATGATTTAATTCTTTTGTGTCACCTCTTCCTTGTGCATCAGGGTTGAGACGGCCTTCCATGTAGTTGGTAACTGCTGCCAGCTTGCCTCGCTTGTTGATTCCCAGCCATGATCCTCCTTCCTTACCAAATTCCAAGTCTAGCCCTATTTACACAGATGTAGTAAAATGTTTATTAAAAGAGCTCTAATGTTTACTAGACTTTATCTAGAAGTAAAATATACTGCACATTGGTAATAGCCATTCAGTTAACAATTATGTTCATGTGTATTTGTTGTCAAACACAACAAATGTCCATTTTCCATAAAAAAAACTCTTTTCTATCTTTCCCTTGTTCATGTTTAACGTAGGGCAAGAAAATGACACCAAACAGCACAATAATAAATACGATACTTACTGAAGACAGTCTACTTATTAGTCACCAAAGGCATACAGGAGTTTTTAATTCAAAACACACACCATTTTTAGTCATGTCTGTATGGTATATAAGAAATATAGGTGCAGTATGATTTTTTGGACATACTTATTGGATTACCATCATGTATAGGTTTAGCAGTAATAAAATAAATCCAATCTATTAGTGAAATTAGATGTTTTCTTTCCATATTCCTCTTCATCGTTTGACACAAAAAAAGGTTGGGCTTTGCTGGTCTAGTACACTTTCTGGTGATCAATAAAGACAGATGCACTTAGTGTACACTGATAGTGACCAAGAAAGCCACAGGCTCTTATTCCTCTGGGGGTAGATAGAAAGCTAGTCTTATCCCACTGGGAGCTATAGCTTACTTCCTGTCTTCCTGTCATGCTATGTCTCCCTTAGGGGCCTGCCCCTCAGCCCCCGCAGATAAGACACAGCCATTTATTCCTGTCACACTGCATAAAACCAGCCATCAATTAAAGGCCTACTAGTGGAGTCCTGACCCCTCTATTACAAAGAGTAGAGGAGAGTGATGAACAACACAGCCATCTCTGTGTCTTTTGCAGAATTCCTATTGGACACCAGTCAATTAAATAGTTTAGCATGGGTCACCATGTCCTGTGATGTAGAGGAGGAAAACTGGATTCTGACATGAAGGAGAAATCTGTCTCTCTGATTACTGAAAGCTGTTTAGCCTTGAATAAAACCATACTCAAGTGCTGCTATTAAAGCCACGTTTTTGCATTTCACTTTGCAACAGAGACAATGAAAAAGATATTTACTTTTTGTTATTTATGTAGCCATTTATTAAATGCACCGACTTACCGCTGAGGATGTCACTGTTGGTCCCCCAGAAGTCTGCAGCCTTGGACGGCCTGCTGTAGACCTCATCTCTGTTGGCAGCCAAAATTAGCCTTGGGAGAGAAAGAGTGGTTGGATGCATTTGTACTTTCTGTTCATTCTATGAGTCTTTTTTATTTTCTCTTGCACCTTCAGCAAATCTCCTTCTCCATTGTCTTCTTTTCCAGTAGCAGGTGATCATTTGTTTCCAATAATCAGCCAAGACATTAAACCACCTGTGTAATATTGTGTAAATCCCCCTTGTGCAGCCACAAAAGCCCCATCCACTGAGGCACGGACTCCACAATCTTTAAATGAGTCCTCTGATATCTGGCACCAAAACATCAGCAGCATTGCGTTTTGGTCATGTAAGCTATGAGGTGGGGCCTCTGTGGATCCAACTCCCATAGTGCATCCCAAAGCCATCTCCTACCTAGATAAATTATGAACTTGTGCGCTTAGCTTTACACATGATGTAAAACAAAAATATATGATTCATTAGACAAGGCTGCTCTCTTCCATTGCTTCATGGTTCAGTTATGTTTCTTAGCGATTGTAGACAATTTGGATGGTGAAGAGAAGTAGCATGGGCATTCTGAACAGTGAGCAGGTATGAAGCCTGTATGCAGCAAGCTGTGATGCACTGTGTAGCCGTGTGCTCTGTCACCTGTCATCTATAGCCAACAAAACCAACAAAACAGGACCAGACATTCTTCATGCGCATTAATAAGTGGGCATCTATATGACCAGTTCACTGGTTGTCCTTCTTTGGACTATTGTGGTAGGTACTGATCACTGCAGAATGTGAACACCCCACAGAACATATTGTTTTGGATATGCTTTAACCCAATTGTCTAGCCATCACACTTTGGCCTTGTCAGCTAGGATCCTTATGCTGGACCATTTATTCATTTACTGCATAATGTATGTATTCCATCGCTTGACATGTGCCATTTTAACGAAATAATCCATGTATTACCTATAACTGAGGGTTGCTGCAGAGGTGTGGCTGATCAGGTGTTATGTTTGTATCCTGATATTTGTTTTTACAATAGGTCTTGGGTTGAGAGAACATAAGATTCTTTTATGCCATGGCTATTCTTTATTTGTATGCTTTTTTTACCTTCTAGGGACAGCAACACATTGTCACACACAAGCAACTGTAATATAAAGCTTCTAGCAAAAAGCTAATTTGGCTGCAAATCAGAACAAAGCATTCAAACATAAATGTATGTAGGTCTATGACCCATGCACATCCTAATATCAGGTTTGCCTGCAATTTATGAGATGGTCATTTTACAAGTGACTTGACCATCTCATCAGGATTTCCATCTTTAAAGGAGTGTCAGATGTCTCCAGGAGCCTTCAAATGCAGTAGAGACTTTTATTTTACACAGTGATTAGGCAGTACAAAAAGGATACAAAAAGTCATGGAGGATGAACTTCTGACAATGACCAAAAGAAGGAAGATCAAAAATAAGATACCAAACATATGCGTCAATATAGAAGTGTCAGAAAGCTAATCCTAACACGGAGAAAGTAAAGTAAAAAAGAATTTGTGAAGCCTCAGCTGTGTCAGAGCAATGCAGCAATTTGAAAAAGCTGCCTTTTTTCACTTGAACCATTCTGCACGGTGTTTTAGACTAATGAATGCCCTTTCATTCATTTCAGACAGTCATTGATTACACTCTATCCAGTGCATTACAAAAATCAATTTCGAGAAAGGGATGGACAATGTTGACAAAATGAATATATGATACTATCACACTGTTATGTCAATACTAATGGTATAATATTGACTAATGCAATCACATTTAATGCAAACACCTCATACAGTCATGTTAAAAAGTAAGTAACCCTCTTTTCATTTTAAATCTACGATTTTCTTGTGTAAAAACATTACACAACAAGACCAACAACAATTCAAATCCTCTGATTGCAGCGAGTCTTAGTATGACAAATATAACCTCAGGCGAACAACAACATCATATCAGGCCAATATTTATTTAATAAAAATGAACTGTACTTTGAACAGATTTAAGCTCTTTGTCCAATATGAACATCTTATTTTTTAACTTTGTAACCTCTTAAACTATGGAGAGAATTATTATTACACACTCACAGAACTTTATAGTGCAGAGCCTTCAGTTTCCAAAGATACAAGAGGCATTAGGTTGATCGTTCCACATGATGTGTCTATAAAATGCAGCACAAAAGGTTTAAACAAATTGCTCAACGATGGAAAAAATAAAGTCTGGGTTCACATATTTCACTTGTAAGAATACATTTGCTATAGAACCACTGGAGAGTGAAGACTTTGAACAACACAGTTTAGAGGATGCATGATTTTTTTCCCCCTCACCTTAAAGCTTCCTACTTAAAATAAAACCTGTCAAAATCTGTACTAGATAGGTAAAACACACCATCTACATCTCTTTAAACAAAGCTGTATGTGCCTGTCCCACACCAGTAGGTGCATGTGTTCTACCCAATTTGAAATCTGTTTATTTCCAAACCAAGGCTAAGAGAACTTTTACTGCAACAAATAACAGTGAACACACTTGGACCTTCATTATTGTTCAGGGTCTCACATCTGTTAATGTTACATTAACAATTACAAGCTGCATTGTGACCTATATCTAATACAACACCAGCCATTAGCTACTGCAAAGCTTTACTAGCAGGTACTACAGTCAACTGCGTAGCATGGAAATTTATCATCATACAGGCTATAACACTATTTCCTCTCCAAAGCTGCCTGTAACATAGAAATAAACATACCTAATACCTACAATTCAACCTGATTTACTCTTGTCTAGAATGCTTCAACTAGGGTTTAATCCAAATTCTATGTATTGAATACACATAGTAAAGGAAAAAGACACAGGCTCTTCTCCAACTAGAACTAATGCTGCAGCGCCTCAGGTCTGCATCAATTCACCCGTCATCTACAGCTGATTGAGTTAACTGCATTTCAACCAAGTTCTCTTGTAATACTCTGCTTCCACCTTACTGTCTTTGTTGACTGACAATAATAATCTCAGTATGTATCAGTACGTAGTATTAGACACAAAAATCTTTTTTCCTTCCTCCTAAAGTTCAGTTGCCTCCAGCAACAATCCATAATGCAAAAATTAAGCACGTTTCCTCCTACAAAGATTAAAAGTGTTTATTGTCATATGCACAGATAGAACGCATGTTTCCCTGTACAAATATCTTAAATATCTACAAATACCTCATATAGAATTTATTAGTAGAAAATAAAATGGAGCTATGGATCTATTTTGTGTGCAGGCTTTGATCTTTTTTAGCTAGACTCTTTTTCCTGTTTTAAAGTCAGTCCCTTGGAGTGTCCAGGTGTATTAGAATATTGCTTGGTTTGACAATCTGTCCCTGAAATCTGAAATATATAATCAAGTCGTAACTGTAAACAGATGAAAGGGCCACTTTTAAAAACTTATTTTCAAGCAGCTCAGCAGTATGTTTTGAGTTGCAAACAGTATCTCTTCCTCATCAGTCCACACTGTTGCTGGATCAACACCAGGTTGAGACTACATGGGAAGCGAACCTAAAAAAGTGTTCTGCTACGTGTAGCAGGAACTGTAACATAAATTACAATAAAACCGAATAGTATCAAGTTGTACAAATACACATCTTCAAAATAACTGTGG
Source organism: Channa argus (assembly GCF_033026475.1). Classification (NCBI taxonomy): domain Eukaryota; kingdom Metazoa; phylum Chordata; class Actinopteri; order Anabantiformes; family Channidae; genus Channa; species Channa argus. The sequence continues at coordinate 22,152,597 of NC_090207.1, forward strand.
AAAGTGAAAAGAGATCCCCTCTACATGACATTTGTAAACATGAATTAGCATTTTAGCAAAGAATCTTATCACACAGGTATATACTACACAGAAAGAGTAAATTAAATCTATTGATCACTACACTTTACTATGCTTCCTCTGATCTTGGCAACGGTGTCTAAGGCAAGAAGCAGGATGCTGTTTGAGGGCAGACACATAAACCAAACTGATCTAATGGGGGTCGACCTCACTGCATCTAGGCTAATGATATCCTGTTCCTATGGCACTGTGTGAGCAACCACTTCTCCTGAAAACAAACCCAACACTAATGATGCTACACAATAGAGAGCATCTGCTGTTGGATCCGGAGGGATAAAAATAAATTAATTAATAAAAAGGAAAAAAACACATTTGAGCAGCTCACTGCTGTATGAGGCATGGTGAGAAGCAGAATGGCAGCCTTGCAGCACTCACAAGAGGTTTTCTTTGGATTTTATTGTTTTTGAGCCTTTGCAAGTTATATCAGAAAATAGTTAGAATTCCATGAAATTTGCATTAGCTATTTAAGCGGGGGCTTGGTGGCACAGTGGTAGAGATGGGATGGGTTAGTGTGCAGTAGGCTGCGGGTTAGAATCCCACCCCACAAGGTTCGGCCCCACCCAGCCTCCAAGGGGCACCTTTGGCTGGACCCCAGTCCCGAGCCCGGACAAAATGGGAGGATTGCAGCAGCAAGGGTATCCTGCGTAAAAGCTTATGCCAAATCAATATTATTTATGAAACTGTTTTTGGTGTCCAAGTAGCTTTATTCTAAAGCAACCATTATTAGACGATGATATATTTCACAGAATAAGTGAAAACATTACCCTCGTGGTAGTGCTAAAGGAAAAAACAAACAAAATAAAAATACATGTGGCACTTTGAGTTACACTTCAAGTGTCTAATTGGGAAGCTGCCATGATATATAATGAACATATTCCTCTTTCCATGGGGATCAACCTATAAAGCTTTGGAATCTCTATGAGTATCCTTCTTCAGCCAGCAGTGGCCCACAATTGGCAGATTACTGGGAGTAACCACATACTTCTAAGGGGATAAAAAAAATAAATCAGCCACATAACTGCAAAAGATTTATGAAAAATGGTCGGAATACTGTTTGTTTAGTGCATCACTTTCAACTTTTGAAGTGCAATAACCATAGCACCTTATCAAGGCTACTACTAGAACATAGAGAAAAGACAATGGCTACCCTTAAGGAAGAGTAATAATTATAGGTCAAAATCATATTACTGTACTGCTTGGTTGATTGAGCTCAGAAACATAAACTCTCAGCATATGTGAAATCACTGAGTCATTTTTGCTGAACATGAACCCATTTAACCCCTGCAGATAGATTCCTGTCATTTTGCACTGCGGGAGTTTAATAATTGTATCTAATGAAACTTTAATCTTGCTTTCAACCCAATTTATTTTAAGTATACTGCACTTTCCTTTTGATCTAAATACCACAGCAGCATAACAACAGTACATCTGCAACATGTAGATTATATATAGCACGGATGTAACCAAATTAGGACACATTACATTTCACCTTTCCCCAGGTTTATGTCTGAGTCAGTACTCATAACACACTTCTGCTGTGATCTCCTTAGGCAGGGTCAGACTCCCAGAGGGAAGGACACAGATGGACTGTGGGCAGGTAGAGAGCTCACTCTCAAGCTCTGGGGGATTAAAATCAGCTGGACTCCATATCGCACTGTAACTAACAGTGCATGCAGTGCTCTGGTCTGCACTGGCCACTAAAAGATGGGTGCATTCACCACTGGGTAGGACACATGGAGGTTACGCAAACCTTTAAAATAGTAGATTAAAGCAACAATGTGCCTGAGTTTCTGTAATAACTGTTCTTTCTGTTTGTGACAAAGCTGATTGTCATGCAAGGCAACATTCTACTTTTGAACTGAGAAAAATGGAAAATAAAGTTGTTTGAATTATGGTTGAACCTAATGTGCAGAGCTACATGCATTGTGTTCGATATATAGCTAGTGTAGTACTATAAAATTATAGTAGATAAATGCATGTAAATATATAAAATAGATTGCAAAACTACAGAAAACAAAGATAAAAGAACTTGGTAACACTGGTTGACAAATAGAAAAATCTTCTTTATTATACCAACGCATTTTGCCACAAGACCTTCATCAGGGCAGTTTATCATTGGACTGACTCATGAAGTAGCGACAGCACACCTCCCCTAAAACTACAGTAAACAACATTCTCTCCTTTTAATTATTTGCTAATATACTGTGATTAATGTGTGTTTGCACCTAAAAAAAAGGACAAATACAGTATATGTTGTTTAGCTGCTTGTTCCAACACTTCGCTGAAGTGACACAAACACTAAAATATTCAAACCCTGCGTTTTTAATAGATAATTCAGAAAAAAATATCATGCATTATTTTTGTATACACATCTCCTGACAATTCAGCCACCTGGCATACAATGTACCATGTCTTTGAGTATACCGAGCAATCCTAGATAGCCGTTATGTTTGTAAGGTATGTGAAAGTGGCCTTTCTAATATACCAATATTTCATTAAGCAAAATGAGTATCCAAAATTGTTGAAAAGTTAACATCTCACCTGTAGGCATTTTTGGATACTGGCCGGGGGTCAAACTTGAAGAAAATGATACACATTAATGTACTGGGGGTTTCACTCAATCCACATTTGCCTTCAATTATTTGCAAAATCTGACAAAGAGAAAAAAGAAAAAAGAAATATTAGTAAATTGTGAAATGTGAAAGAACTGTAGACGTTTGAAATAAAGACATCCATTGTGAAACAGGATTATGATGTCGTAAGACTGGTCTGGGTGTCATGCAAATTATGCAATAATATACAGATTCAGACAGCAGCTAAAAGAGTTGCTCATTAGTTGTGGTGATACAAATCTTGAGAAATAAGAAATAGAAATAAGACTTGAAGATGTTTGATATCTTTAGTCATCAATACACATATACTTCTTTAGACAGTGAATATTTCAATAATCAACGAATTTAGCTTTTTTTAAGGTACCCTCCAGAGTGCCTACTGTGTATACCCCAATGAACATGACATATGTTCAGTAAAGTGAATGTCAGAGATTGTACGTTAGTAAAATGTACGTTACTGTAATCATTCTTTTAACTCTGGTGAGTGCAAATGAAGAATTTAAGTAAGAGAAGATTAGAAGTGAAGTCATTCAACGATGCGCGAGGTGAGGTAAACTATAATCACTGATAGACCAAGCTGGTAGTTTGAACTACTTATGAGACAACAACATAAGTTAATGTCCTAATAACACTTCATCAAGGAACAAGCAGCATAATGTGGCAAGCTGCTAAAAACAGCGTTGATTAACAGCGTTAGTGTCCTAGAGATGAGCTAGCCAAACAGGCTAGCCACTATATGTTAACTATGTGGTTGGGACGACAGGAATCCTGTTTTGAAGCCAAAACATTAACGTTACTTTAGTAACACAATAAAATATGGTTAGTTTGACCTCTGCCAACACACAAATTTCAGCATGACTTGTTAAACTAAGCAATAACCAGCAAAGTTAACCTAACATTAACGTTAGCATTTAGTAGTCAATAGCGTTTCCGTAACGATGACGTGAAAAATGCCACGAAAATTTTAAATACCTATTTTAACTTGGTTATGTGCCACACATTATAGTGCTAAAAACATTTCTTCAGCAATTTTACTGTCAACTTGCTGCCTTTTACACCGTTGATTGGCGTCAACCAGTTGTACTCACTGCCCCTTGACACTCACTGTTGACAAAGTGAAAGGAAGTGCTTACATAGAGTGATCTCGATTTGCGTCTCAACTCGTTTCGCAAGGCTCCACAGCGGGTATAAGGTCCTACTTTCTGTGCATTGTCCCATGCCACCACCACTCCCAAACTCCGCCCAGAGTGGTACTCTGACTACAAAAACAAGCGCACATTATAGAACTTGCGCACATACAACAGGGCTCTGGACTTCACTGTGATTGGCCAGTCAGTTTACAACGACGCTGTAATGGAGGGAATCTTATTTCCGGTTAGATAGTTAGAGTCACAATAAAAGCATCCATACAATAAACTGATTTAAAACAGGTTCTTAGACTTTGCTTGCTGAGAAAAAATCTGGAGAAGAGGGCTTTTTTATTCCAAATGTATTAGGCGCAAGAGCTCTTACCTTACTTCACTTCCAAATCAAGGTAACGTCTCTAACTCTCTCCAACTGGCAAGACAACTCTAATAAAAATGAAATCCATAACAACATAGCCACATAACCTTGGTATTGAACCATAAGATTAGAATCTGTATGATCGCATTCATGTATTGTAAGACAACTCATAAACATAAAAAAACAAATAGAGAAGTACATACATACATAAAGAAAGTTTACTCTCTATGAAACACTTTACTCTGAAAACTCCAGACGTCCTTGTACTTGTTCTGACTTGACTATACCACTTCATCAATAAATTATTACAGAAATAGGTGTACCTAATAATTTTATACAATACATTATATTATAAAATAAAACTCATAGCTGAACCATAGCATTGATTAACTTCATACGTTTTGTGGCATACGACAACAGTTTGGTTGTAGCAATGAATAATGAAAAAATAAAATAAAGACAGTTAATTACTTAATATTTAAAAAAAACACCATTCCAATTTTCTTCCAATTCTGTGCCAGTGGTAATGGGGCGGAGACACTTCTCTGTTCGACAGTATCAGTAGTGTTGTAGATGAGGTGGATACAGGCTTCTCTGCCTTTCATAGCTACAGCACAACGCCGCAGTCACTAATCGGTCATTACTAACGATAGTCGCTTTAAACACAGGGAGGAACTTTTCCGTCGGGCTACTTCGGTTCTTTGCGTGTGGCACGTGACCAAGATTAAGGGGGACGCGCGAGCAGCAAGCTGACAACTACGGTTTGATTTTAGGAAGGTTTTAACAATAGTATTGCTGCAGCAAGCAAGTTGCACGATATTGAGCCGAAGCTCGGACTACTGTTCATCACCGGAGAGTCTCTTCGTTTTAAAGAACAAGGATGAACACGAGTAACTGAGGTAAAAACAACAATTCTTTGCTTTTTTTCGCGCACACGCGTATTGTTATTATCTCGCCACGCCAAGTTTTGGTCTGTGCTAATACAACTCGCGAGGAGGAGGACGAGGAGGACGGTGTGGTAATAGTGTAATAATAATGTTGTCCATATTGTAAATGGACATTGGAAATAAAATAAAAAAATTAACCGTCGTCTTTCTAGATGAGTGAGCAGGTGCTTTGAGGAGGGATAGCCTATTGATTAGCGTTAATGCAGCGATCACGCTTCTGTGTAACAGTCGCTCTATGTTGAAGAAATGAATTTGTGCACTGCCAAATGCTTTACTGCGCACCACGTTAATAAATACGTGTTTGGATTCGCTAATGGATGCAGGTCGAGAGCAGCGAGCGCGAGCCGCAACCAGCTGTCAATCATCTCATCCTTACTAGTCTTTTGTTTTGTCCCTCCTGTTTGTGACTGTGTTACCATGGAGAGTTTTCCGGTTGCTCTCCTCTGATTACCTTATTTGGAGAAGGGGGCGGCTGTCAGTTGCTGGATTGATAGTATTGTTGCATTAATAGCGCCGTATTCACGTCCCATGTGAGTATCCGTCAGGATGACTGAACGCTTCTGAACATCGACCTGAGCTCAGGACCTTGGAGAAGCCTCAAATTAAGATCAGCAGCACACTTTGACTGGTCCCGGTCAGCGTTTTCATACCGAGCTTCCATTAATGGCCTCAGCATATTATTAAGTGTGCACCGTAGAAAGCCACTGTCCTCAACTGTTATAGAAGCTTCTAGAGTGAATTTAAATTTAGCATAGTTTACATTTGTGATAGTTAAAACTATAACCCAGCAGTGCAATTTAAAGAGTCCGTGTGTGATTTGCAGATTTAACAAAACTTATGAGCATATTGATATATTAGTCTGAATATTAGTGTTTAATTTGCTTGGTGCCTACAGTGGGTGGGGCAAATGAGGTCTGTGTATTGAAGGTGCTGGACTTGTTAAGTCCTCAATTGTGTAATTGTGTGTGGACTGTGTTATGAAGCATTGAACGTAAAGCTAGGGAACATCTGAAAAGAGGTAGAGACAACTGAGGCCAGACAACATTTGGTCAGCCAGTTTGGTCAAAGATGATCTCAGCATAGTCACTTTTTTAAGTAATAAACCAGTGTCTCAAATATAATTTAGGTTTTTGATGCATGTCAGGAATGGTTAGACTGAATAAGATATACAATCCAACATTAAATCCACATTTCTCCTTTTCTTTGATAAGTGCTTTGGATGTTTATTTAACTAGTTTGCAGAATCTTGTTTAATGCATATTGCTACATGTAAATGCAGTACATGATACATTGCTCAGAGTGTCAGCGTGGAACAGCATATTTCAAATTAAGTCATTACAGAAAAGATGCCTGCATTTGTCATTACACTGTTGCAGCTCTCATCAAAGATTATGCCAGTAGGTGTAAATAGGCACATATCTGGCATTTTTTCAAAGGTTTCCTCATATAATTAAATGTCAGGACATCCTCACTTATACATAGTATATTTTGGCTCATTGGCAATCAGGACGTGCAGCTTATTCAAAAGACACAATATATATATGCAGTATCTGGACAGGACAAGCAAATCGTGTGTGTTGACAACTGAAAAATAGCTTGGTAACGGTGTAAACAAGATGCTTTCCCATGAATGTTCAGAATCCATTTTAATTTGTTTCACATTTTGTGTATGCTGGTAAAGTATTAGTTTTTTGTCTGCTCTATTATATATTCTGTGTTTCCTGGGGTAAACAAGCTCACTTGTTAGCATGCACTACCATGATCACCATTTAGTAGGTTATTTAATAACCAACAAAACATAGTTGTCTATATTATATATTTTTTCTTCTGGATTGTAGCTGGCCAAATGCTTAATAACTAACTAAAAGAAGGAGAAAAAATACATCATTAGATTTGACTCTGTCTGGCTTTAAAATTGACCTTGTTTTTTTGCTTTGTGTAATTAATTATTATATCACAGATTAAAGGTTTGACATTTCGATCCTTCAAGACCTCCAGTCTGGTCCACGTGCTGAAATGTCCTTGGGCAATGCACAGAACTCCAGGTTGCCCCCAGAGTGCGTTTCTCGCTTGTAAGTCACTTTCGATAAAATCGTCTGCCAAATGACTAAATGTAAATGTGAATATCTTGAAGGTTAAAATGTTATTTTTCAAATCAACTTGACAAGACCACAGGTCAGCTATAATCTCGAGAGCAATTAAATGGCAAATGGTCTGCACTTATATGGCACCTTTCTACCTCTGTTCATGGTCTAATGCACAATTGTATTAGGAAGTTAGATGCCTGAAGAAGATATAGTATTACTGTCAGCCCTGCCACCGTTAACAATTTGGGCATAAATATTTAAGCTGGTCTTTGTCTCTAGTCTACAAGGACTAGATCAGATTAGATCCCATTGCTTGAATATCCTACTTTTACTCCATCCATCCATTCATCCATCCCACCTTAGGTAGATAGTTTTAAGGCCATAAAGGTCTTCTATTTTATAATTAATGAGTTTGTTTTTTCACAATTATCTAGACTGAAGGCTATAATTTCTGTGACAAAACAGCCACTACCCAGTATTATTGTTATTTACATCAGAAGTCTGTACTGCACGGCATGGAAAAGCAGAAACTAGAGAAACTAGAGAAAAAAAGCTCTGCATGCATTAATTGGTTTTGCAATACACTGCAATAGCAGTTGCAATGTATTGCAGTAAGGTATTCAAGGCAAAAACTTTCAGGGATTTAACATTTCCAGGCTGTGAGAGTTCATCATTTTAGTCTCCTTAGGGTGGATGTTAAGACGTATTAGAAAACTCTTGCATTTACATTTTTCTTGCTGCTTTCTTAAACAACTGTTGTGTAGGTATGGGCACGGGGGTCTCTAGCCAGGGCTGTTTTATTTCCAACTATTTGTTACTTGTCCTTCAGTGGCAATTTTATCACCTTATGATGTTCTCCAACAAAAGCAGCAGGAGAACGTTTTATTGACTTCACCTGTCAGGACCCCATCCCTATTATTAAACTTTTTCTATCAAATATTTTCTATTCAATATTTCTATTGTCTGAATTTGTGAAAAACCAATGAGCTATTTTACATCAACAAATTAATTCATTAAAAAAACTTTATGAATTAGTACCATTACATCTGCATAAACATTTAAGGTTAAAAAATCTAGAAGGAAACTTTTATTTCAGCTTTATTATTAATTGCTGACAGAGCAATGCCAGTCAATCTCAGTCTGAACATGCCCACACAATGCTCATTTGAGGTCTAATCAGGCATAATTGAACACAGGTGTAGGTGAATCATAATATGTGGGGGCTTTCAGCTACAAAGTCTACATATAACACAGCTGCTAAACTTAAAAAAGCAAATCTGATAGTTTCAATCCAATTAAGATGTTTATGTTTTGAACCTGTACGCTGTCTAATTATAGGTTAGAATAAATGACCTGTTGAAAATACGCTTTGAATATAATGTAAATAAAATATTAGCTATGCTCTGCATTGTAAGCTTATGTTAAGTTAATCATTTTGAAACTATACTGACCTCATCAAAGGTATTTCATTACTTAGTTTGTACGGGAATTATAGGGCAGCACAAGTATTATACAAGTGATGTGTTGTCAGGTCATTTAGAGCACAAACCATTACATTACAGTCTTAAATGCCTAATATATAAGGTGGTAGTTGTGTGCAAAATGAATGCAGTATTTCTTGACTGATTCATCTAGAGTGTTAATAATCAGCAGAACTACCAGAGTGCACATTAATTATTACAAGTGGTTTACAGGCATATTTTCATGCATTTACTTTATTCAGAGTTATTTTGCTGTACTGATTCATGCATGAGCTGTGTTTTGAGGCTGCTTTGCACTGACTGAAGCAGGCTGTAATAGCTACTGGTCAGGGAAAAACCAGTCCAGACCCCGAGTGAATGGTCCTTTGTGGGACAGACACCTGCAGCACCCTGCCTCCTGCTTCTAATGTGATTAACATGCACCTCCAACCTCTCCGGCCTTCCCACTCTCCAGTGCCTCAAACACCCATCTTGGCACTGCTCTGTTGTTTTGGCACCTGTTTTACATTGCCCATCCTGCAAAGGTTATAACTCATGTCTTTGTCCGGGCTGAGGCAACACACAGTGACTACAAAACTTTGCTAGCATTGTATCGATTACTTCTGTCAAGGGCTTAAATTTAGACGTTTTATAACAGTTAGCCAGTGTGGCTTTATTTTAGGAATTAATACAAAATATGTTTTAGACTTTTAGTATTTACTTTTTTTCTGATGACCTAGTGGAAAGAAATTAGGGTAAACCACAAGATGAAATGCTTATTTGAATTAAGTCTTTTTCTTATAAAATGCAGCCTTTATTGTAATGTGATGTTTTCGTCCCGTCTTTATTTTTATAACTTCCCTTTTATTTGAACTCCAAGCTCAAATTTTATTTTTCCTGCTGAGTGAGATTGGGTTTAAGTGAAAGCTTCGCCGTTGTAATATTGATATAAATGTCTGAGACTAGATTTTGAATTGTAGTGTGCAATGTCGTGTGATAGGACCAACTGTATTTTCTTTCTTATAAAGATTACAGTACAGTTGATACATTTGTCGTGTGTATCTGAGTGTGATAAAGAGTGAAGAATTCTTCTTTAGTGTCATCACAGCTGTCTTTATACCAACAGAGATATTTTCAGTCTACAGCCATTATTATGAGTCACATTCGCTGTAGGTTTCATTTTTTCTCAGTCTGATGCTATGTTGTGTCCTTAAATGCCAGGGTCAGCACAGGCAGTTCTCTACTGTCAGCCACACAATGATGCTTGTGTCAAAATTGGTTTTAAATCAGATTTTCGTGCCATCATCTCCCTACCCACTTCCCAGGACCTCGGGTGGCATTATTATTAGAACATCATCCGGCCTCTGCCTTGTAACATGCTGAGTCGCTCATATTCCACTTCCGTTTCTTTGGCCCTCCCTGTGTCATGGGCTCTGCGTCATAACATAATGCACTGCAGTAGTGAAAAGTATAAGTACTTTGTTAGTGTACTTAAGTACATTTGTCGCAATTCTATACTTTAATTAAGTAGATTTAATGTTGGATACTTTGACTTTTACTTCACTACATCTAAAAAAAAATATCTATACTTTTACTCCACTAGATTTCTAATCAAAGTATTGTTACATGTTACAATCACATCACTTCACACATTTCATAATAAACCAATTTTCCATTTCTATGAAAACAAATCACTAAAGAGATAGCGTCAGTTTCTCCTATCATGTTCTTAATTAAAAGACTTATTACACATATTATCACTACTAAAAGTGAGTTGCTATGCAGTAATTTCAATCTTTGGCGTCCTGAACTTGAACTTTACTTCTCACTCGATATGAGTAGTTTAGAAATAAAACTGAAAAAGCATCAGATCTTTTACCCATCATTTATCTCATCACCATTAATTAGTTAACGTCCCCCAAAACCTGAAGCAGCACTGGTCCACAGAAAAGGACAGAAAAAAATATAGTGAAGTACTTTTATGTTTAATACTTTAAGTACAATATAAATGATGCACTTACTTACTTTCAGAATTTTTAGTGGGTACCTATACTTTTAGTAGAGTGCATTATTGTATGCACACACACACACACACACACGTGTCTCACTATACTTGTGAAGACATTAATTGACACAGTGCATTTCCTAACCCCTACCCTAATCCTAACTTATACCTAACTCAACCCTGACCTTAAACCAAGTCTTAATGAAGTTATGTTCATTGGCCAAAATGTTTTCACAAATTTCCTCACAACATTAACATTTAAATAAAACACACACACAAACACAAAAAAGATACATCTATCTGCTCATATGCTTATCTATTCTCTCTATCCACTATACAGCCCCCACCCCAATGCCACCTTCCACCTTTCTTTCCTGCTTTACTCGCGGAGTTAGGTCTGTGTGTCACAGGAGGATTAACCCCACCATCTACATTCTGGCCTGCCTTGATTATGTCCAGGGATAAGAGCTGCTTAATTGTAATCACTGTAGCTGTCCTGAGCAGCGTAAACATTGTAGCATAGATGAGCCCAAGCTGCAAACGTAAAATGGGTAAACAGCAGAACACAGAAAATTTTGCGAGTAGGGAAATATTGTCTTCCATTGTCATCCTTCAGATGACAGGATGACCATATTTTCTCCCTATTTGACTGCCTCGTCTATGGAATCAATACTATTTGTTTGTTGTTGTCAGTAAGCAGGATGCTACTTCACATTGATATGAAATTCAATGAATGATTAAATTTGTAAGGCATGGCATGCCAAGGATATTGAGATCTTACCATTGATCAACCATACTAATGACCCTTCAGGGCATTTTCTTCATTGGTGCCACACTTTGACATATCTGAGACTAATAATAATTATGCTGTTACCCTTGTTTATAATTAGTGGCTTTGCTCTTCTCTGGTGTTTGCACTGGAGCGTAAAGGAGTAAAGTGAAGCTGGCATATCATTAGAGGGTTCAAGCAAGGATAAAGCACCTTAACACTGTAATTTACCTCCTTTAGTTGGTTCACATAAAATGGACGTGTCCATTTTGGTGATTGCATCTCTGCAACTTGCTGATTTCATTTGATCTAGATAAGCAACAAGAAGTTAATCATTATGGGTATGATAGATTGTCTGCAGAGAGATGTAGTGTGGGAACCCTGTTCTCTTGAATGTTCTACTGAGGGAAGGCTCAGCCCACTGGGGAGTATGGCTTGATGTCTGTTGAACAGAAAAATAACTTTTTTTTAACCTAAAATGCTTTTTAAAAAAATATTTTTAATGGACCACATAAATTAAAGAAACTTTAGTGTTTAAGGCCGTCTAGCAGAACAAGCTGGCATTTTAGTTCTGTCTGACACTACATATTTAGAACCAATCACACACAACTTCACTTTGTCCCATGTATCCTTAAAACTGTTTGGATGTAATACTATCAAGATTAAGGTGAGTTCATTTATAGTAGTAGTAGTATTAGAATATGTATAATTTGTGTTTTTGTTATAGTTTCACTTATTTACATTACAGGTTAAGGCTCAGCAATTTAGGAAATCTACTTCTTTGCTTTTTGTCAGAGTAAGTATGAGAAACATACCCATCTCATGTATGTGTGGCTACATTAAAGACTGGAATCAGAAGAAAAGTAGCCCACCAATGGAAACAAAACTTAAAAGCACCCTTGTGCTGTTTCTAGTGTGTGTGGTGTGAGAAGCTTATGGCTCTAATGGAAACATATGATAGTGACATCAATATATCAGGTAAAGAAATAAATCAACAAACTAAATCAGCTTTAATCATTCTGTTAACAAAACAATCAGAATGTTTTATTTAATTGGAAATGGAAGGCCACCTAACTTTCTCCAATAGTTACATTTTATGAGCTTTAATGATGAACAATATGAATTTCATAGTCTGCAAAATGTACAACATGCAGCCCACTAATAACATGGAATTCCCAAAACTGCACTTAGAAAGGCAGAGAAAACCAGTCAGCAAGAGTTTTATTTTAGAGAGTGAGAAAAAATGTATGCAGATATGTGTGAGCCTCATTGGAGATTTAGATACTGATTTGCTTTCCTCTGACTGCATTGATGTTTGCACTCCTGCTGCGCTGAGATAAACTATTTAGTTTTCCTGGGCATTCGCAGGAGGTGTAAATGAGGTTTGGAAGGTAAGCGAGAATATGTTAATCTGTTTCGAGCATTTAACTGAGAAATTATTGCACAAATACTACTTTGAGCAATTATACCTTCAAAGGAGTAATGGAATCTATCTTACGAAATGTCTTTTTGAAATGAGTTGTAGGTAACATAATACTCAGGTTATAATGAGCCAGAAAGGTGGCATTTAAATAAAGATTATTGTTTTGACAAAATGTTCATTTCTCACTGCAACAGAGAGTCTTCTAGATTCTAGTCATTTATTTGTGGTTGTTGTGGGAAATGCAAAAATAGCTAACCTAAAGGAACCATTGTGGAATTTTAGGATATCTGGTTATTTACTGTTTGTGTCACTTAAATATGATACAGCCACCAGCTGGTTAACCATAGCTTACTGTACATGTCACATGTTGCATGTAAAAATACATACATACATACAATTGCTCTGTATATCTTTAAATAAACAAAGTGTTAAAAGTTGTTTTTTTATAGAGTATTATGTCTTTTAATATCTTTTGGTTGGGTACATAATCTTTGCTGGTTGTCTGGCAACGTTTGGTGAGTACATGACTCAAGAGGGTTACTGCTCCCTCTTTTCTTTGCACGCAGTCAGGGTAGATGTGTTTATGCTTACTGTGTCTTAGTGGTGTTGACCTCCGCACTGATCTCCTGGCAAAAAGTGAATGAGCAGCTTTCCCAAAATGTTGACCCCTTCCTCTAAGTAGTAGGAAAGCAACCAGGCTCAGGGGAAAAATGATAGAACCAAAAAACTAAAAGTCCTGACTTTAGTTTTTTCTTTGGCTTGCACAATTGCTCATGACATTTTAAACAAAAACTGAATTGTAATTTTGCATTAAATGCAGAAACCAGTAATATTTTAACTCTTCTATATATGGGAAAAGCGTAAACAATCTTTATGTCCATTTCCTTGTTTGCCGCTCTGGCCAAGCAGCGGCATGAAATCTAATTTATATGGCGGGAGGGGAGGGGGTCATGCGAGATGGCCTCATGAAGAGCCTGTCAAATAAAGACAGGAAAATGTTTTTCTCCCCTACTTAAGAGCTGGCAGCAAATATAAAGGGACACTGTCAGAACATGAATGTGGTGGAGAAGATGCCAGCGTAATCATCAATGCCCGGCTTTATGTGTGGGAGGATTTTTGATGTGCAGGGCTCACACTGCAGTGGTCTTGTGTAGAGGGTGAAAGCCAGGAGCTTTGCCCAGCTGGGACTGCGTGCTGGTGGATGCAAGCTGTCTTTCCTGCCTCCTACAGTGAGATATTCTTCTAGGTCTATGACAGCAATAGCTAAAGCGTGGAAAGCAACTGTATACAATCCCCTGATAAGGAATTTTGTTGATTGGAAATTACTCGTTTTTATTTTTTTTGACAGCTTCACTGGTAATTTTTCTTAAATGCTTTTTTTGGGTGTTGCATCATTAATACACCATGCTTCCCATCTCTCTGTCTTATTATAGGGTAGGTTTTTCAGATGCAGAGTTCCATCTACCATGGGGGAGCACTGCAAATAAGGGTCTCTGTAACACCCAGTGTCGTGGTTGTAATGAAATCAATTCTGGCTGCTGCAGAGCTTTGCATTGTATCGAGCAATGGTGCATTGTGTTTGAGGTTTCTTAAGCCATGGGACTAGATGTACTCTAGTCTATATGGGACTATAGGAAAAAAATCATGCTGAGCCATTATTGGGATCCACATGAATGGCTTGAATTTAATTGCAAATAATATGGATGGAAAAAAGCTTGTAGTATGGTTTTTGCCACACTGTACCCTTAGTCAAGTATATTGACCAATATACTACTTACCATTGCTGTGGTAACTTGTCATCATTGTATATGTTAATATCTTAGTCTCTTGTATCTTGCATTACTTCTGCTCTTCAGCAGGTTCACTGAACCCATCCTGGAGCAGCACTACCACAGAGCATCATGGCAGCCTAGAGGCAGTGCCATGGCGTGAAATGATGTTGATTGATTTGTTTAAAACAAATGTGCATCTCCTCCATACCTGTGTGGAAATCAGACCCAGAATTGAGCTGTTCTTACATACAGCCTCCTCTTCCATGTGGCTGTGTTTTTTGATTATGATGCAGACCCATGGGTGCTCTTGGATAGGTTATGAATGTTCACACTGCAGCTCCAAGCTAGAAGTACAGAGCCAACATAAAGCTACTACATGTTCATAGGGAGTAAGGGATAAAGGAAATGTGGGAACATGTAAGACGGGAAAATGTAAGAGAACACTTGTCATTACTGGAACTTGCACTGAATTAACCATTTAGAGCATGCTTTGTTAGGTAGTGTGTTTGTGTGCAAGAACAGTCAGCAGTCAGTTATTTTTTGAGAGGTCTGAGCAAGAAATCCCCTTTAGTAGTCTTATATTTCATGAATGAGTAGGAAAGATCATGGTTTTTCCCTTTCTGGAATTTGATTTAGCCAAACGCATGTTCCCACATCTTAACAATTACTTAGCTTCTTTAATGTCCTTCATTCTAGTTCTCACCACATACGTATTAGTCCCCAGAATTAGGTCAGTTTTTTGTGGGCCAGAACCAAGCAAAACTTTTAAGCTGAAAAAAAATAAAACCCCAACATTTCACCTAGATGTAGTGCCCCTTTAATGCAACTTTTATAATTTAATGGTGTTATATAGAATAACACTATTCTCAATTTCTTTATAGGCTGTATCAAAAAAAGTTTACATGCTGATATCAAATACTCCCAACATCCCATTCCCCTTCTTCATTACTGATCACTTTGAACAGATGCTGGCACCATCAATTCTAGTACAGCGAGTAAAGCAAGGTATTGAGATAAGAGCTGAAGGAATGACAGGCAGGGTATGAGGAAAGGATGGTTGCAGGGGGTTATGAAAGTGAATGATGTCTTGGTGTTGCTGGCATTGCATGGCAGAGGACAAAGCCATCTCCTGCAGGGAGCCAGTTAGACCAATGTATTTGTCTCAGTGAAGGATGTAATGGGATTTGTTCAAGGATTGTGTGTGTTGATTTATTTCTGAATGCGCATTGCCATACTCTGACGTTCTGTATGGCCAAGGTCCACTTCTCAGAATATGATAGGACATCACTATGTGTGCTGGCTCTGACTGAATTCACTAAAACGTCTTCTCTCTTTCTCAATGTCTTCAAGGTTCTTATCACATCATGAGCCTGATAGCTTATCTCCATATTTGCTTTTAACATTATGAGAACTAAGCAAAAATCTGTTCCAAATCATTTCATCATGCAATCCGTGCTGAAACTACCATAGATTGGATGATGAAGGTTTAGCTTTTATAACATATAAAGAACTACATATTGTGTAATGCCTTTACTCATATTTACTGGCTTTAATGAGATCTCTCTCACTTTGCATGTTTTAAGATTGATTAAAATAGGAATGATATGTGGTGTAAGGCACACAAGATTTTTCTGATAACAGGTATCTGAAAATACGCAAATAATCATAATAGTACTTATGGGACCATAAGACTGGTAAAAGGAGAATATTTGACCTCCATTTTTCACAGAGGCAAATGAAATAGTTAAATGAAAATTAACAGTGTAATGTCTGCAGATGTTTTGAGAACACATTATCCATAGCAACTTTATATGGTTGTAATTGCCTTTACAGTTTGTTACACTACCATACAGAAAGTCACTCTGCTCCATAAACTGCAGTTGGCTTTGAATTCTGGGAGTAAAAGGAAAGGTGATTTAATCAGGGAGGCTGGTTTGATTTGAGGCTATAATAAGACAGCTTTGCTTATTTTTTTAAAACTTCAATCACCCTCCCAAAACTTTGTCATAAGTTATAAAAGCCGCCTCATTTTCTGTGGATCTGATTTAAATGTCTTTTTAGCTTTTCCTTCATGAATGAGTCAAGGTTTGCTTTTCAAACACACAGTCAGAAATTTAATTACCACTCTTTGGGAATTTCAAAGTTCTCCAGAAAGATATGGTGATTAATATAAAAATAAGTCTTATTTCTTTGCAGTGAATAAGAATTACTTACGCAATGTTTCCATTACATTATTTTGTGCGTTTGACTATTCTCAGATGTCTCAAGTAGTTTTCTTTGTTGAAGTGTAATCAATGATTTTCATTATGTTGTAGATTTGCATGACACTTGCCAGCCAAAGCTGTCTTTAAGAAAGTGATTTTAAAAAAGTATGACAAAAGAATTAATTAGGCTTTTCTTAAAAAGTTTTGTCCACTTTTCAAATTTTCTCTTTTAATGAACAGTTATCTTAACCTTAATCTTAATCTTAAGATCTACATTTCTGACCTTTTTAAAACTTTGCTAAGAACAGAGATTCAAACAAAAAGAAGAAATTTCATTCTCATGTGAATGCACCCCGTTTTTGACCTTGGGACTGCATTAAAGCTCCAGAGCCTCAATGTAATAATCCTACCACATATGCTGGGATCTTACCCACTTCGGGCACAAACATACAATTCACCTCACCACTATCAAACCCCTAGATGTTGCTCTGCTAGCACTGTTTAATATGCAAAAAGAATCTCAAAATATTGAAACTTCACGGCAAGGAATATGACCTTAATTACACAATTCTAGCTGTTTTAGCAGCCAGAGTACTGCACTGCACTGTGAGATCTGGGTCAGAATCCTTTCGGTAAAATGTTTCAGGCAAGAATGGTCACCGCATGAAATGGCCTCAAATAATCTGTTAGTATAATGTAAAGTATAATGGTGTATGGTAATCTGTTGTTTTGTCTCTGTCTATATGACACAGGTCACGAGTAAGCAACAGTGGTTGCACCAGTGGGATTTAGATTGTACATTATATATCTGCAGATCAATTAACTAATGGTGACCATGCAAATATCCAAGTACAATTTGACATTAATTCTATACGAGGCCATCTTCTTGCATGCCTCGCCCTTTTGTAACTTTTTCCAGTGGGTTTGCAGTCTGCACACAGCTGTTCAGCTGGGACAGAATATGATATAAATATTCTGAGCTGTACCCATTGCAAAGCAAAGAAAAACCTCTAAAAAGGTTTCAGTTTATCCTAGATTTTGCTAAAAGATGCAGACATTCTCTTCTTCACTCAATTCTACTGTTTAAAGACACTGCACACCCATGTTGCACCTCCACCAAGCGACCTGGTGCTCGGGGCTTCAGCTTTACCATGTTCCATTTTTGTGATGTAAAAATCGCCCCCGCCTTCATCCCCCTCATCTTTTCCTCCTTGTTTCATTGTAATCTTGGGTCTCAGCCCATGGTGTCTTAAAACCCTCTGTCACCAACAGCTGCTGAGGACAGGGAGGTATAGAGAGATTAAATGAGCCTTTGCAGAGGCCTGAAGGAATTCCACATGCCTCTCTGCCTCTTGTAACTGCTCATGTCTTTGATCCAGTATGTTTTCTAACCCAGCTGAGTCCCTGTGGATCTAGAAGGGTTCCTATGCCAACCCACATACAGAACTCTTCAGACTCCATGGTGGCTGTTGAGCTTATCAGTGATGTTTAGTTTGAGACCTAACTTCTTTTAAACTCATAGTGCTGGGGGAAACACTATGGCACTAAGACCCACCGCTTCTTACTTTTGCTCCAGATGTAAAGTTTTGCCACTGTTATGGACCATTTCTGGTTGTAGTCATTTTTTAGCAGTTTTTGTGATATGACAGTTGCCTAAGAGGACATGGATGGAGATCTACTCTAGAACAAGATGGAGGAGCAGGATCATCAATCTCTAAATGCTTAGAGATCTTGGGGCTAGACTGATTTCACCTATTAAAAATTTGATGTGGGTAGCAAACCAGGCGTGGAATCTAAGCCACCTAATCGACCACTTTTGGTAAGGTGATGTGGGATGAATAAACGACTTTATTCCACTGTGTGATGCCTTTCTGATAAGTCTAAGTAATGTTAATTTCCTTTAGCCAAATGTTAATATTTGCATTTAATTCTATAATCTCTTTTTATGTAACGATAATGTTAAAGTCTGTGCTATAAAACGAATTCCTCCTCCATTTACGCAGAAGAAAGCCTCACTGGTACATATTGGAAACTGAAGGAGTGCATGTGAAAATTTCAGGGCTGCTGTAACCCTGGTAACGTTCAGAGGGAATTTGGAGGATGGGTGATAGATAATTCTCAGTGAGTATCCACTAAGCTAATACAGTCTGTCCCTCAAGTGTGTGTAATTGTCACATTTGGTCCCCGTACATGCCTCCTGTGGCTTTTAATTTCACTTCACCAGCACTGAAGTGAGCCTAGATAACAGGGAATGATTATTTTTTAATTCAGTAGTGAGTGTGTCGCAAAATGTTGCGGAGCATGCTGTCCTGTGGTGTGCTAATCAACCTTTCATTGTAACATGCAATATTATTTTCTTACTTTCTAATATTGTCCTTGTCTATATTTGATATTTTGAATTTGAAATCTTTAATTTCTAAGAACATTCCATATTATTCCACATTCCAAGTAGTTTTGTTGGTACTTTAATGCCAGTGATCCCCCAAAGTACATCTTTCAAAAATCATATGAATGTATTTGTGTGCTCGAAAATGGGGATCTGCTTCATGGGCACATGTAAACAGCATGGGTTTACATGTACAACCACAATACACTTCATGGTTGTAGTTAAGCCTATTGGAACACTACGGAAGTCGGCAGTCTTGCTTCTTTTGGTTTCACATCAGGTTTTGTACTTGTATTGCACTGAGGTCCTGCATTGATGTTGCGTTTTTCATAAGTCACTATCCTGAAGGATGCATTTTACATTTTCATAAGGTACAGTAGACAGTTAATTGTTTTTTGTGATGAAAATAAGGAGAATGTGCCCTTTTTATGATGACCCTATATTTCCTGTTTACATAGCTAAAAGTAGTAGCAATAACTGTCTTGTAATCTCCGCTTAAGCCTTGTAAGATATTGCTGCATTAAAAATAATATATAAATAATTGCATCTTGCCAGTTTTGTAATCAACCTGTTCTCAAGTCTGTACTCCGATCCACCTTATTCCTGAGGCTACTTTAAAAATGATTATGGGTTCCACTGTGAACCGGAAGTTATAGTAACCTAGTTAAAACTTTCTTGTGCATTAAAGACTTATTGTGGATAGCATGACTGCTAACAAAATTAGCATCTGAAATGTCCTTATGAAGCTACACTGTTCTTAGCTGTAACATTACAAGCTACATAGATCTCATACTTGAATAACAGTTTCAGAAATTGGAGCACATGGATTGGAGCACGTCTGTGAGCTAATACTACATTTGTTGACGAGACTTTTTCTTTTTTTTAAGGTTTTGGCATTCTCAACATTTATTTATTTGTAAAAGTATTGGTGTCAGTGCTTTTCATTTTGTTAATAACTTCACCATCTGTAGCAATAAAGTAGTTATTCATTATTCATGGCCACCTTTTCAAGTTGTTCTTCCATTCCTTGCTAATGTTAGTACGTGGCAGAGGTATAGACGTAGTGTCCCCTCTAAGGTGTAACAGACTGGAGTCCTACATTTTTAATTTAGCAAAAGGGTCCTTAGTACAGTATGTGGCTACTTCTCTCCCAGACTTGGTCAAAGAAACACAAATCATGCCCATAATTCATGCAAGGAATCTCATGGGCTAGGAGTAAGGTGGACAGGTTGTTTGTCCCCTACCCTCCTATATGACCTACAGGAGAACAAGGAGCCCGACAAAGGGAGGCGGGCTGATAAAATTGCACCCTTTTAGTGCCAGGCACAAAATTGGCTATCTCTCAAGATGACACAAAAATGGCAGCTGGTGTTAAACTATTTTTAGCCACGAACAGTTAAAAAGGCTGAATTTCAAATGTGCAAACATTTGAAAAACAAAAATATCAGGTTTTTTTAAGCACTAAGTAAACATGGCTAATAAAAAGCTGTGGTTCCCCTTAAAAATCATTGCTTCCTTAACATCACTTCACGTTTCACATGAAAATGGTTACAACAATAGCAACAGAAGTAGTTTCACACTGGACTTAATAACGACTTTCCTTTGGAAGAATCCTGTGCTTTGTTGGCCCATCTATCCACCCCAACTTCCAACTTTCAAATTTCTGTTGGTCTAAAAAAGGTAAGAAAAATGTTCATTATTTCCGATGCACATTGCCACATGATAGTGTTTGTGATTTTTGGTAGCTGGTACAACAGCATATGTATTAGTATATTACAGTCTCGTACAAAAATATTAGTGGAACACATTATTTCCTGTAAATACACTTGAGGAGTATTATATGAAATAAAACTTGGCCAGCACTATTCAGGTCTTGTTTGAACTACTGTAAGGATTAGCATTAATAACCTGCCTTTCCTGACTTGTACTTAATGTTACTCATTTTTAAACAGATTCAAATGAAATTATTTAAACCGTGTCTACATTGTAAAAGTCCTAATATCTTTGGGCTCCATGTATCAAAATAGTATTTTTTCCCATGACCTTTTAATTCTTAATATCATTTATGTGATGAAAACAATAAAATCATACCTCACCCAGGTGTTTTCTATACATGTTTCACAAGGCTGTCTGCACTCTCTTTGATACTGTATACTTTGAGTTAGAAGGCCACACAAACCCCTGACCTAATGCTACTTTCGATTTTCTGCCTCTCTCCCTACATCAGTCCTCAGACTCCAGAGCCCTCAGACACCATCATGACCATCATTACATTGAGTGCAAAAATACATTAGCTCTCACTAGGAGCCACTAAGCTCACACCCATCTGCTGCTAGCAAGGGATTAATTAAATGATTCTGGCTTGCCTATTACCTTGTCATTTATTTGGTGGGGAAAGCAAAAACCAGGCTCAGATAATATTTCTTCTTAATATCAGTGCTACTATACTATATATGAGAGAGGATTCATTTCATAGCCCGTTGGCTACTTGGGTTTTAACAGCAAAATGAATACAGGGGACACAGTAAACCATTACTGAAAGATATGGAGGGTGGTTTTAGGGGCAACCATTTATTATAACTTGCCATCATGACAGAGACCTTATGGAAGTCAGTAACAATCATGTTTTTATATGTGAGTGCATTAAAAGCTCCATGTTGTCCCTGTGTGCTCTGTGCTTTGTTACTCACTGTGAGGAATATAATCACTCATCATTAGGCTATATGTGCACCAGCCGTGTTCTTCCAGGACACAGTGCAAGATTGCATTACCCTACCGCCGGTGCATGTTTACAACTTAATAGATGTACTCAGCGAGTGAAGCTACTACTCTGTTTAATGCACATAATTAAGGGTTTGGCTTTGGAGACCTTGAAGACACCTTGAATTTGTTTCCTTAGCTCAGCGTAACGACTAGTAGAGGAAATGAATAGCTATTGCTTTGTTTGCATTGCACAAAAAACAGTGACCACAATGCTTATACAGTTTGTGTGGGATTTAGGTGTATTTTGTTACATTTACTTAACAGAGACAAACTATTGCCCCTGTTTCCTGTCCTTATGATAAGCTAAGCTAACCTGTCTGCTGTCTCTAGCCAAAAACCATTACAGTATATCCCAACACCAGGAAAGTCAATGTTATGGATATTGTATATTATCATCATCTAATGATGATGATGATGATGATGATGATGATGATGATGATTATTATTATTATTATTATTAAATAATAATATGTTTATCATATTAAATTTTTACTACATTCTCACTAATGATAAATTACTTTAAGCACCTTTAAGCAGGGGAGCCTAGTAAGGGATGTTTACACATGGTCAAATAACACATTTAAGGACATTTCTTGAGTTTACACAAGCTGCTTTAAACAGTGTTTCTGTGCAAGCTAAGAAGATATTCCACCCACTTCAGTAATAATAACAAAACATGAGGTTGAGGGATGCAGTAAGAGGGATGACAGTGATGCACACAGGAGAGGGAATTCTGGTAGGTACAGTCTCAAAGCACCTAGCTTTGCTCTGTAAAATTACTTTACAGGCTAGTGACAAGGGAACTTCAAGGGTTTCCGGTTAGCACAAGGTCTTTCTTTCTTCTTGGAATCTCGTGATCAGATAATGTCGCTCTTTGTGACCGCAGTCATGTGGTGAAAATAAAAATTACTTCAGAGACGTCTTCAGAGACACTTTGTGCTTCACTCTTTCACTCTGTGCTTCTTGAAGCAAAAGGAATGAAAAGCAGATTGGCATAAGCCTTATAGAACTTATTGCTTCTGTTGGAAGCACATCATTTATTTTACT
This sequence comes from Channa argus, assembly GCF_033026475.1. Classification (NCBI taxonomy): domain Eukaryota; kingdom Metazoa; phylum Chordata; class Actinopteri; order Anabantiformes; family Channidae; genus Channa; species Channa argus. The sequence continues at coordinate 22,175,653 of NC_090207.1, forward strand.
TTTAAATGGCTCGAATAAGTAAAATTGTCAGACTTGATGGAAAGAAATACACTACTGAGCGGTGCAACAAAGACTCAATACTTAGACCCACTGCATTAGAATTCAAACACACAATTCAAATTTGGGCTTAATTTGATTTGCATGTTTGGAAATTCCACTGCTTTTCAGAGTCTGTGTTACCAAGCTGCCATATGCCGAAGGAGTTCAATACTTCATTGCAGGAGTCAGTGCCTGACAAGTATCACAGTATACATAAGTATTAATAAATGAGTATAAATAAGGAGATTGGCATATTGGGCAGGTACATGGTTTGCTAAACTTAATGCTGCCTTCACCAGTTGCCTCATATTGAACTGAATAAGAAATTCTCATTTCTGCCACGACTCTAATACATACTTTTTTTTAATGTTTTATTTTCCTAAATATATAAACAAAATGTATCTAATTTTTATTTTATTTATTGGACCTGCAGTATCGAGCTAGACAGTGAGCAATCCGAGCAGTTCTTTTGTCTAAAGTAAGAGCAGAAGGCCAGCATATTAACATACATAAATATTTAGGCATATTTTGGCAAACCTTACTATGACTGCGACAAATTAAGGGAATGCTGGTAGGAAAGTTGATTATTCTGCAGGAGTAGCATGTGAAGTTTACTGTAAACATATTAACAAACATACATTGGAATATTAGAAGCAGAAAAAGAACAAGTTGTTTAATTCTTTGAAGTCATAAATGTTACACATCCATCCATCCATTTTCTATCTGCCACTGCTTATACTGTTCAGGAGAGTAGTGGATGAAGTACTCAAAAACTAATTAAGTAGAAGTACAAATACACAAAAAAAAATTTACTTTAAGAGAAGTACCCATTGTTATTTTTACTTAAGTAATTACTTGACTTATACTGTACTTAACGTATTAAAAGTAAAAGTACTTGACCAATTTGTTTCTCCATGTCCCTTTTTGTGGACCAGTGCTGCGCTATGTTTGTTTTAGCTTTATCATCTTGTGCTTTTTTCATATTTATTTTTAACAATGTATGTTGTAACAACACGTGACAGTAATTGATTAACTTGATTGATTTGCTTGATTAACAGCCCTTTGATTGCAAGAATAAAACACTGATACAGCCACTGATACAATGTCAAGAGAGTTGGAAATGAGATCAGAATGCAATAATTAAAGAAACAAGGAGAAAATATAAGTGTAAGTGGTCATCTTGTAGCATTATTTTGTTATTTGCAACCGATTAGCACATGACCCCACTGTGCATTAGGGCATATGGCTACCTTCCTCCAGAAGGAGGGGAGAACAAAAAATCACCTTGTTTCAGATATGTTCATGTATGAGTAACACAAAGTAACAGTAACACAAAGAACTTGCTTTGTATTGCTTTACATGTCCCTGCAATGTGGGCATTGCAGAGAGAGGTGAGGTAGGCAACGCCAAGTTAAAATTTATTAAAAATTTGTAATTCCTGCTCGTTATATTGCTTGATTGACTTTAACATGGCAGGGTATTTGACACTGCATTCAATGATCCGAATTTGAGGGCACATTTTACAATGAATTCATAAGGCTTTAGTATGTCTAAAAATAGACCATTACCATAGACTAAAGGTTTTTGGCTTTAGCTGTGTGCACTCTTGTACAGTGAATGTACATTTCAGTAGACAAGCAAAACTCAGCACAACATGCCAAAGAGTAAAAATACTGCACGTCCTAATATGTCAAATAAGTATTTTAAATAAGACCATGGAAGGAGGAACTGACATTAAGCCTGTCTGCTGCTGGTTTAGTATAGTGTTTCCTGTTTCTCTAGTGCTTCATTTTCATTAATAAAATGGAAAATGTGGTAAATTATGAAATGTGTAATGCAATGTGATAGTAAAGTGTAACACAATGTTGATCAGAACTGTAAAAAGGAGACACACTTGCTCTTAGATGTAGTAGATTAAATTCAAATTTGTCACAATTAATTCTACTTAAGTACATTATTCACTTATCTATTTTACAGTAACAAAGTACTTCACCTTCTAGTTGTGAGGTGGGAGCACTAACCACTCTACCACCATGTTATAATAAAATTTGTTCACCATGTTTAACCCATTCCTCTAGGGTGCATCAGTAGGTTTCCACAGGCGATGCCCAGGGAGCTAGCAATGAGTGTCTTGCTCAAGGACACACCTGGTGCGTGGGCTGGGGTTTGATCCCAATCTGTTGCTCTACCCACTGAACCTTCAACGAGATGTGTTATGTGAATTTCTATTCAATCCAATTCTTAAGTTTCACTTAAGCACATATACTTGTGCTTATATGTGCTTCAGTCAAATGCCCACATATGTTTACGCGTTATGTGCCAGAGTGTGAGTGTGTAAGTAAGAGCAGCTGTCCAAGTGTTAGAGATTGATTGGTTAAGTGAAAAGACAGCTAATTATAGCGAACTGAGATGTGCATGCCCAGATCACTGTATCTCTCTGTTTTTAAATTCTCCTACTGAAAAGAGAGGTGATTTCTTTAAACATCATAACCAGCAGAAACAATTAAAACTGTAGTAAAGGAAGACTGCTCAACAACTCCAGCATTCATTTCTTTTAATTAACAGATTTCATTACTTGCGGGCTCCGTTTGTAGATACTTTAGTTTGAGTGTTGTTTGCTCCATATGCTTGTTTAGTTTATTTTGATGAGAGTCTGGCCTTTATATTCCCTGGAGGTTCTGTGTCCATATGTGTCTTTTTCTCAGGCCTCCATTTCGACTGTTACCTCCTGTATTCCCTCACAAACACAAAATAACTCAATAAAGCACGGAAGGATTGCTATTTGGGTGTATGGTGTTACTTTAAGTTATTCTGTATGGGTAAGAAAAAGATAATTGTATCTCTCACTCAGAATAAAGGATAAAAGTCTAGAAAGAAATTACATATTAAAACATAGCATACAGGGATCCAGATGCAAGAAGAGCAAATACTCCTTCCTTTTTATCCACTATTGGACATCTTTCGGTGTGACCTGAGTAATCCTAAAGTTGTTGACCAACCCTCCAGCCTGGCTTAAAGCCCGCTCCTTCTTCTCAGTCCCCAGTGACAAGCTGTTTAACAACGCTGACTCCGACCACGGTCCCCTGTTTGCCCAGCAGCCGTCGATGTGGCCTGTCTGGAAATATTGAGGTCAGCCTAAGCCACTCTACAGCGGTTTCTAGGGCACAACACATATCAGAACTGTGGTAGTTGAAATCTAGTTCAAACAGCAGCTGGGGGAGGTAGGAGATGTGTGTGACGTCAGTTAAGTCCCCCAAATGCAATTTACCGCCTCCCTCCATTGTGACCACTTCATTACCAGTGTGTAGGCACAAATAGCTCCTACTGATGGGGTCATTTCGTCCAATGTGCCTGTCAGTAGGACCTGCAGAATGGTGTGTGCAGTTATTGTTGATAAGTGGTTAAGCTACACTTTGGGATTGTTCCTTTCACGATGCTGTTTGACCTACAAGTACATGAAAATGAAAGCGAGCAGCCAGACTGAACTCTCTTTAGATCCACATATGGACAAGTTGTGCCCTGCCTCTGTGCATTAGCCACTCAAATTGTTCAGAGATTAAAGCCCCTTATGTCCCTGCCCATACTTTTATCCTACACTAAGACTGCATTTTTCAAATTACACAGAATCAACTTTTTCTTTATTTGTTTCTTACTTTTGCCTTTTTTACTTTAACAACAATTGTTATGTAAGGAACTTAACTACAAAAAAAAATTATCTCCTCACTGACTGCTGTTGCAATTTTATGAGAAAATGAAATAACTTGACAATCATAATGTTCCCTCAATGGTCTTCTCAGCTAGAGGTGAAAAAGAAATACACATTGTGGCATCTTCCCTCTTTTTCTCCTGGCAGGCCTTAAGGGACAAGTGCTCACAGGTTATTATCACTCTGCAAAAGGTTACAAATCAATACATGTCATAACATCAAAATCTTATTTTTTTCAAGTACAACCCTGAATAGAAATCTGTAATCTCCTCCTCCTCCTCCCTGCCTCCTCCTCTAAAGCATTGGACATAATAATCTGAGAGTTTTTTTAAGCAGGATTTTTGGATTTGTGATAGAACTACAGTCTTGGTACAACAGAACCAGGATGCTGACAAAGCACATCCCTGTAACTATCAATGTAAATATAATTGGACTGGTGGCAGCTGTAGTAATATAGGGTACAAGACAGGAAAACATTGGACAGTGATCATTTACTTATGAATATAACCATGAATAGAGTTTTTGGATGAATGATAGTCGATAGTGAACTGTAAATTTAAATTTATTTTAATTTTTTAATTTTTTAAATTTAAATTTAGGCTTGACAGTGTATTACAGATATGATTTAAGTTTTAGTTTGGCTATAGCTCATGGGGATTTTTTAGTTGTAGAGTCTTTTAAGTAATTGTTTAGATTTTTTGTTTATTATAGCCATTTTCAGCCCTGGAAAACTGCAGTTTGGACTGAAGGAGCTCTGTTAAAACTGCTCTATGTTCACCACGTAATGTCAGTCAGACAGTGTTAGCGACTAGTTGATGTAGATAGTGAAGCCAAAGAGTCTGACATTTCCCACAGGTTTTGGTGAGAGACCGACCAGAGCTAAAAAGAAAGTTGATACTTTGCTTACTTTCAACAGGTGGATAAAAGCAGGAATACAAAAGGCAAAACAATGAATGGAGGATTTAGTTTTTATTACTACCTGTCCAACCAATTGCACCCAACAAAGGATCACAATCAAAATACACTACTTATTTTCAAAACCTTTTATATGCACTGTATATCTGACAAGCTCATCCATGAGAGTAGCTATGAACCATAGTAATCATTTGCCTAAAAATCTCCTTGCTCTATTTAAAAAATGTTGAGGTTCAGATTGTGCTAACAATGATAGTTTAACACTTTTAACAATGTCATTTATTTTTTTCCCTGTCTGTCATCTCCTTTTCATCTTCTCGCTCCGTTTCCTTTGCCCTCCCTATTACTCAACCTCTGTTGTTGCCATAGTCACAATTTTAACAGTCGAAGAGCTCCCAGCATAAGCGAGGTGATCACGATTAAAATTGTATATCTCATTAAAATTAAATCTTGCTGTGCAAGTATTTTATTTTAACACACTGAAAGTCATTTCTCTTCTTCCACTCCATCTCTTATCCATTCCACTGTTACCTTCAGAGTTCCTGTGACATGTTGTCACTTGTATTTTTCTATTACACTCAGTGTATCTATCTTATGTTTTTTCAGATTTCTACTCACTATAGATTTGATGTTTTGGAGGGTGCCAAGTTCAGCTTCGTCAGTCATTTTGTAAAGGCGTAGCTTCCTCATTGAGGTTGGGTGATATGCCTGGATGTGAGGATTTATGCTGTTTGGCTGGTCGTCAAAAGAGATTCATCTAACACACACAAACATTTTTAGGGTCTTAAATGAGCTTGGGATATTTTGGACATCATTGGATATTTTATATTATTTATCAATATTTTCTGGTTCTTTTAACAATTTTGAACACCTTTGTGAGTTATTTCCTCGGCTGCGGAGAGCTCATTACAGCGGTCCTGCTCGGCTCAGAGCCCAGGCCGAACTGACAGGAGTGGTAGGAGATCCTTGGCAAAGTTAATTTGGATTAACTACCCTGGCACAGAATAGGAAGTGTTTTCATCTTCAGGCAGGATTCAGCCTTACCATGTTTATCTGAGAAAACATCAGGCATCGTGACTGGGCTCCTACTGGTACCTTCTGCCTTTCCTGTTTCTTCTGCACTTCACATTAGCCTCAGCTCAATGTTGTACAACTGTGACAGTAACATAGTCATTGATGGAGATTACTCATAGCTGTGTATTGTGAGTAACAGGAAAATATGCAGGACTCACCAAGCTACATTTATATTGTTGTTGTATGCTGTACATGGTGCTTTCCACTTAGTAATCATGCTTATATACAGTATAAAGCTGCTTGCAGAGAAATGTACAACTACCTCAGATGCATAAAGATATAATTGAAGGTATCTGGTATCAGGTAAAGCATCAAGCGCTTTTGGTCCTGAACCTCCATCCATCCATTCATATCTAATGAGGCAGTGTAAGTCAGGCTTGCAGCAGCATCTGTCTCACCTTGCTTATATCCATTCTTCTGAAAGGCCCACAGTTGCTGGTAGCTGCATTCATGTTGGCTGTGAGCCTCTTTGAATTTGGTGATACATGGAACCTTTTAAATCCTGTTGTTTAAGAATGTGTTTGCCTGAATCTAATATTACTTGGATGAATGCAATTGTTCTACATATAAGTTTCTACGTGTTAGTGTTTTTCTACTTTGCTTTGCACTTGCTATTGCTTGTACCGCTAACAGGCTGGTATTCAAGTAAAGGCAAAATAGATCAACTAAACACATGTTAATCATTGTTTTGGCCTTTTTAGGGCAAATGAAAAGACAACATTGACATGCCCTTGTATCATTTTACAGGATAATGATCTTTTAAACATGATAGGGTGGATGTCTTAGCAAAAAGTTGCCTTCAGAAAGAGAACAACATTAGTATTCATTTGGTGTTGTTTCTGGCCACCTGAGGAATCTCCTTTTATTTAATGTGATGTTTCTTAAGAGAAATATGTTGTTCTTCTACTGCTAAAAGCTTCTTTATATTCACCAAACTTGCCCTTAATTTGGTCTTTCTTGCTGTTTAGGTCTACGCAGGTGGCCTTCAATGTATTTGTCTTTTAGGTTTCACTGTAAAGGTAAGTTTAGACAGAAATTGAATAAAAAAGAAAAACAGTTTGTGCTATTGTAAATATAAACTTGAGAAAAACAGCAGGGAGAACCTGAGCTCCTGGTGATATGTGAGATCAGTCAGAGGCTAAGCTTTTACAGATTGACACATAGGTATGTACAAACCACACACTCACAGCTACTATAGCAATCCTACAGTTAATGTGTGTACAGTCAGTACATTGGCTGTCAGGGGAAAAAACCCAAACTGCACATTTATTAAAGGAAAATGTTTACTTTGCTTTCAGTCTGAACACACCTTTAAGGTGGCCTGGTAGCTCAATGGGTAGAGCAGCAGGACGGGATGCAGAAGTCAGTAGGATCAAATCTTAGCCTCCCCACCAGGTGTGTCCCTGAGCGAGAAACTCAGTGTTAGCACCCCGGACGACCTCCTGTGGCTACCCACCGCTCCCCCACGGGGATGGGTTGAATGCAGAGAAAGCTTTTCATTGTAACATGTATGTATACGTGCTCAGTGACAATAGAGGTTGTTCTTCTTAACAAACTGCCTGCTGTGGCTGAAAACAAGCTCAGACAAAAGGGGGAAACCGTGTCAAAACAAATAAAATCAAGGTTTAATTATATAACCTATTTGCCAAATAAAACATTTCCCTTATTTGGCATTCCAGTCTGAATAACAATATCCCCTGTTATTAAACTTTGGAATGTGATAATGGAAAACTTGCCCCTCCAAAACCCCTTTTCCTGTGAAGTTTGGACCATAGAACTAAAACAATGAGCTGAAAGATGCTTAAATGCTCTGGAGCTGAAAATACAAATGCAATTAGTTTAAAACTATGAGTGACAGGATGCTACACACTATTACGCCTAAACTGTTTAAATAAAAATATGAATTAGTGCAGCTTTAAGGCTGGTACTGTAGGAGTATCATGTCAAGATACGGCCCTGTGTTTTTCACCTGGTGATTTTTTTTTTTTTCAGGTATATTTAATATCTATGCCAAAGCTGTCAGCAATTACATGTGAAATCCAAAATGAGTGATTCATATGGCTCTGAGTCACCCATCATTGAATGTGAATAAGAGTGGCTGTTAGTTCTACTTCCCCGCCGATCTGCTCTTTGCACCTGCTCATGTGTACGCTAAGAAACAGTGGGGCCCTGCCAGCCCACTTTACACGCTCAAGACATCTGGCAGCTCAACAGGTTTAAGCTCACATCTAATATGTACTATGTCAAGTTAAAATTTGTTTTAACATTAGCGATTCTTTCATGGATTCATACAAATTTTTTTCCCCATGATAAATTGGCTGTGGTAATATATCAGGCCTTGATGGGCTAACAGGTTGCAAAACATTCATTCAGCATTAGCATTGGAAAGATATTCATGATCGCTGCCATCTGGCAGATTTTGGTCAGAAGCAGAGATAATGAGTTGCAAAAATAAGAGTATTTGTTACAATGTAGTACAGGTAAATATACCGCATGTTTGTTTGAATTATCTGTGATATAGCTGAACATAGATGAAAGGAAGAGAAAGGACAAAGATTGATAACTAGAGAGAAAGGTATCAGAGAAGTTGAAAAATGAGAAACAGGAAAAGGTGTCATTTTTACTCTCTGTCTGCTAAATGAATTTACTCTGACAGATTTGGCTTTCTATTTTAATCTGCAATTACAGATTTGTGACGAATCAGATTAACTTGTATAGGGAAATATGTGCAGATTTCAAGGAGTAATGGTGGTAATATATCTGATTTAAAGTTATCAATTTTGCAGTACAGGTTTGGGTTCAGTAAAGTACATAAGAGATGTTGGAAATGGGATAAAACTTTAGTGCAAATGGATGGTTTTAATACCTGAGGGGAAGCCATGGTGCCTTCAGTAAGCCATTTGAGGGGTTTGTAAATAAAATAAAATGTCAAATAATTTTTACACTTGGTACCTTTTACAAATGGACTATGAAGATGTAAAATATAGAAGTTTAATGGTCAAGAAGTTGTGAAATATTTGACTGTTTCAGCCTTTTCAAATCAGATATTTAAACTGTTGTTTTAGCCAGTGGTTTGAGCTGATATGCTTTCCTGTTGAATTTGGAGCAGGCCTCCTCATATTTGTGGAAGAAAAATTCAATAAATTATTTGGGTTTTTTTTGTTTTTAAAGAAATGCTCTGATTTAGAATGTGGAGCTACGGTTCTTGCATTTAAGATACTGTATGTAACATTAGGTATGTTTTACATTTTATTGATACATCACTGATTTTAAGTGTGGTTTTGTGGTTACAGTGTTTCCACAGAAAACAAAAAGCATTTTCTTGCCTTATTTCATTCTAACTGCATCCGGATATGGATGCATTTACCCTGTGGGGTGTGTGGGGAAAGCTGTTTTTTAATTGAATCATATTTCTGGTTAAACATGTGTTGTACAGTGTACAAGTTCAACAAACCTTCACCATGAGGGGTATAGTTGGACTGTGTATCAGTTTTTGTTCTATAAATCTAGGTCTCCCTATGATGGTGACTTTACTCTTCCTAGATATTAGAACAGTTTGGTCAGAGGTGTGAAAGTCTGAATAACATAAGTGAACCGGCTCCTGTTTTTCATGCCTGCAACATAAATATGCCAGGAAAATACTTACTGTTCGCGTTCAATTACCAGACTTCACTGTTCGTTCCACGTAGGTCTGTTTTTAGAAGTAATACAAGAGCAAAATGGACTGATGATAAAACATATCACGTTGCTACAGGAGCAGTAAGAACATGATACAACAGTATGGACTATAAATGTATTATATGTGAGGTAAGAATAATGCTGTGGAAAATGTTACAATTTTTTGGTGTTCTCCTATTAGAGCAATTAATGTGACCTTTACCTTAAAGGAGTCTGGTTATATTCTGTTTTTCTTATTACATGAGAAACAGAGCCAACCAAGAAATGATCCTTCCAAATTCACAATCATCAGTGGCTTAGATACAAACTACAAACTAACTATCATGAAGTTATAGACTATCATCAGCCTTATCCTTTCTCAGACACCCCTGTGTGGGTGTGAGTAACAGAAAAGGAGACTTTGACTGAGGGATACAGTCTGTTTTCTCTTCCTGTCATTCTTCCTGTTGCCACAGTGGGCTTTATGTTATCTGATAGCCAAAAGTTTGCAATCCAGTATAAGAAATTGTGTTGTTGCAGTAACTGGCATAACAGTCTGAGTGGCTGCTCTGCCCACCACTCTTAGCCTCACTCCACACTGCAGTGATCTCTGTTCACTTTCCTCCTCTCACTGGAGAGCTGCTCAACTTTTTTCCAACCTCTGGTAGATCTTTGCCGTGGATGACAAGGCAGGAAGACGAGCAGCTGTCTCAGCGCAGTCTCTTGTTCCTTTACCTGACTCCTGTAGTGCTGGAGTTTACAGTAGGCAGTGTTCCTAATGCTGGTAGGAAGAATTTCCTTCATCTTTGCTTCGCTCAGTGTGCAGTGTTTTGCTGAAGTGCCAAACTGTATTTCGGCAGTGTTCGGTGAACACTGCAGACCATTTTTGTAAATGTACTGTGTGCATTAATAATTGAGTCCCATTGCAGATTTACATTAGTTTTGCAGACTTAATAATGTGATGAGATGATACTTTTTGTGTTATTCTCTTCAAGCTCTTCTACTAGTATCTATTTCATCTATATTGACATTGATACTAGTTGAACAAAAGGCAAAGGTTCTTTGTTTGCAGTGAAAGAAACCATGTTCAACCTAAACATATTTGGTGGTCACAATCCCTTATCTTTGGACTGTTGGACTGTCGGTGAGACAAAACAAGACATTTGAAGACATTACCAAATGGTTACTAGCTTTATTTTTTAAAAATTGTGCTGACTGGTTGCAGTTTAGGTGCCTGAATGCATTCTTAATCTGTTTATGGTTTCATCAGCTTCATTCAGCTTTTTAAAGAGATCCTCAAGGGGAACCTTGGTACTGGTCCCGAGCCCAGATAAAATGGGAAGATCGGCATCCGGCACAAAAAACACATGCCAAATCAAGGTGCAGAACACATTCCGTTGTGGCGACCACTAAAGGAATAAGCTGAAAGCCACTGATCTTATTTGAGTGAGAAATTTCAGTATTTTGTTAAGTCATTGGTGTTAACACGCAATTTTATTATTTTTTTTCACACTGAGCTTTTCTTCTGTCTGCCTAACTGATACTCAGCACTGACCTGTGATTTGCTTTCCCTACATCTTGGTGCACAAGCTCACCAATGCTTCTTTTCCTTTTGGCTGTTCCCTTTCAGGGGTCGCCACAGAATCATCTGCCTCCATCTAACCCTGTCTTCTGCATCCTCTTCTCTCACACCAACTACCTTCATGTCCTCTCTCACTATATCCATAAAGCTCCTCTTTGGTCTTTCCTCTAGACCTCCGGCCTGGCAGCTCCATCAGCATCCTTCTAATGATATATTCACAGTCTCTCCTCTAAACATGTCTAAAGAAACCACCTCAATCTGGTCTCTCTGACTTTATCTCCGAAACATCTAACATGAGCTGTCCCTCTGATGTACTCGTTCCTGATCCTGTCCATCCTCGTCACTCCCAAACAGAACCTCAACATCTGAAGCTCTACTACCTCCAGCCTCCCTGCTTTCGCTACAGATTTGGTGTCGAAGTCATGATTCGCATGTTTAATTTGGCATGTATTTTACGTCAGATGCCCTTCCTGACACAACCCTATGCATTTATCCAGACTTGGAACTTGCACAAGAAGACACTGGCTTGCGCCCCCTTGTGGTTGCATTCTAGAACTCACCAATGCATTGCTCCTAAATTGAAATATTGATGGCCTGCCATGTTGCTGTGAAACAACCTACAGTGGTCACAGTTTTACTTACATGCTTCTCATGTATGTTTCTATGTGTTTATCATAAATTATATAATTTAGACTTTGTAAAGCAATTGAGATTAGTATATTTTAGATTTTTTCGCACCATGCACCACCATGCAATTTCATCTTATAAAACAACACAGACATTTAAGCTACTGTACAGCTTCATTATTCTACACTAAGCTTCTTTAAAAATCTATTAACATTTCTAGTATTCCAGTGTTCATGAAAAAACTTCACATTTCTATGAAACATTGGCTAGTAATGAATATTTCCAGAGACGGATATTAAAAATTCCTTTCATCCTTTCTCGTCTATGGTGGACTGCACATCACAGCATGTAGAGTGTGACCAGGGAAGACCTCTGAGTGGCTAGGAGTATTCATACACAACATGCTTCCTAGTTCTAGGCCACTTAGAAATATGAACTGCAGTCTTCATTTGCTCTAAAGCTCCATCAGTATACACACACACCTATTTGTTCTGGCCCACTCTATAAAATCAATTACAATTCTTCAGGCTGCTGGAGCCATGGCTGATGATTTTGCAACATTAGCAATATAAGATGACTAATAAGTGTTACACACCTGAGCTCCAAGAAAACATGTAGCGCCTCTTTGTGTCTTCCAGCCATGATGTACTGTAGCAGCAGCAGAAGAAACGAGAGCTGCTTCTCTCCCAGTGTGTTGGATTGTTTTTATGCCCATAGAGGGCAGCTGTGCTCACCACAATCTCCCCACTCTGACTACACAGACAGAGAAGGATAGAATAGGAAAGGAGAGATAGTGAAAAAGAGAGGGGGGAGATAACACAAGTTGTCTGAAGAGGTGGTGTGTTTTCTTTGTGACTGGCCCGGCATGCTCAAAGTGCTCTGAAAGGGTGCATTTCTTCTGTGTACTTGATGTCTTCAGCTTATTAGATGGTGCATGCAACTCCCTAATGAAATCAGGCATCTGCCACAGACAATACATGGGCTTGTTTTGATGTAGAGCTATCTTATACACACTCTCTATTTCCCTCTGTCTCCCGCTATCTGATTCTTTTCCACTTAAAAGCTTTTTTGTTAAAGTCATCAACATGGCCAAGCTTGGAAAGAACAACCATTGATTCGCTTTGTCCTAACTGACTGGGGCAAACAAATCAAAACAGTGTAAATGGTCAGCTCATCACAATGAGGCATTCAGTGGAGGCTGAAAAAACATGTCATCTCCTTGTAGGTTGTGGCTACAGCCGAGCTGCTGTTACAGTTGCTTCAGGAAAAAAGTTGTCGATGTAATATAATTTTATCAAGCTATACAGACAGTAAAAGAAAACTGAAGCGAGTGCTGGCAGAAAATCAGTTCTCTGTAGTCAGAGTCCTGTCCGACACTGGACTGTAATAATCCAAACAATGTCATATTAACACTCAAGGTCCTCCATCAAGGCAATTCAGCTTTGGCCAGCAGATGATATGGAACATACACACACTTGTACATGTGCACACAAACCCACTGTAAATGCCCACTGTCTCTCCACTGACTATTTAATTCCACGGCTGATAATTATAACTGTTATCTGTTGGCTCTGAAAAATTATGGAGCTTGTCAGCACCCATTAATTTACTCTGTATCATAAATTAAGGGGCGCAGGCTGTGTTTTATCCCCTTCTTTCGGGAGTAAATTGAGGCATTTTTTCCAGAGGCTAAGTCTGCTTTACTGTACTGTATGTCACACATGACAGACTTTTGTTCTGCTCCCCCATTGTTTAAAAGCCTGGAGAAAATGAGTCTGAGATAAATAGTTGAGTGTTTGCAGCTTAAACTGGAATAAAGATGTGTAATTTAAACAAGAGCTGTGGCAATACATACAAATGAACAATTCAGTTAACCATACATACATAACTCTGAACATAATTGCATGTGTAATTCTGTTTTGTTATCTCTGGTTTGGAAAAATTAAGTTTATGTTGACTATGGTAACCTGTGTTTGTCTTAGTAAGAACTGAGTGAAAACAGTGTTTTCTAAACCCGAGTTGCAGGAAGCATTCAATAGCAACCTCTTATTTATTGCTGCCACCATATGTCCTGCCTGTTGCTGCAATATGATTGGTACTTGAGTTAAAATGAGTTATGCATCTCATATCAGCCAGCAAACAGCAGCAGCACCATGTGGCTACTAGCAGGGTAGAAAAAAATAATAATTTATGGCTTGCTATTGTGTACTGTGTACTCAGGCACTGAATTGTGCATTAGCATCCGTCACTGACAGTAGATATCAATTAAAATGCTAATGTTCACTACAGGAAGTCAGAGTTCTGTTGCCCTGTATTGGATATATCTTTATCTACTTTTATTATAATTCTCAAGAAGCAAAAATAAATCTAATTACACAAATGCAGCACTGAAAATTAAATTTTCTAGCTTTAAAGGACCCTGTATCAGAGTTATATATATTGAAAATAATAATATTGCAATGAGGTTAATATATCAGGTTGTTTCCTTATCAATTTCCAAAACACAATGTCATATTCCATATCTGCAATATGACACTGCTGGTTAAAGTGTGCCTATATTTCAGGAATTATAGAAAGGCAGCAGTCAGCTGAGGCATGAACCCGTGCTTGTGAAATTTATCCAGTTAACTATCACTAGCCCTTCTAGTGAAATAAATAGTTGCTAAAGATGTTACGGTTCAACAAATTTATTTTGATTCTGTGCTTCATCTGGGTTGGTCGAACAGTACTGCAGGATTTGGATGGAAAAACAACCACAGCTCTTGTTCCCAGAGATAGTGTTGATGCTGTTTGACAGCAGCACAGGCAGTCTGTCACAGAACTCTCTCCCCTGAGGGAGAATTGTGAGATATGAACATCAACTACTGCTCCCCAAATCCCAGGTATCACTACCCTTATTCCTGCATCCTTATTTCAGGTCCTTCTTGTGGTTCTATCTTTTCTCCCTTCTTTGTTTATCACTCTTAACACTGTTCCCATCTTAGTCATTGAACCTTCTCTTCCCACTGTCTCTCAATTTGAATTCTCCCCAGCAGACAAGGATACCATTTAAATTAGATGTAGCTTATCCAAACGTGTGAGGCTCATCATTCAAGCATTCTTTTATGATTTCCAAAAAAGGCGCTCCATCCATCATGAGACATCATATACTGTACTTTACTCTACACTTTGGCTTGTTTTGCTTTTCTGGCAAAGGAAACTCTCATTAAAAGACTAAAACTTCACAGCTTAGTTTTAGCTGGTTGGCCCATTTTCAGTCTTCTTCTGCCATCTTTCTGTTCCTGTTCTCTTATTGTCTTCTCTTGATCCATCCATACTGACAAGGTCTGTCCTCCACTACAAAGTCTAATAATACAGTTTAAAAAATGTATAATTATGCCATTTGATGAGCAAAGGAGCCTTTTTTGCTTATTTTACCTGCTGCAGCACATAACTGATATTACTGGGTGCAGTGTGCTTTGTTTACCTTTATGTAATGGTTTGGGCTATTTATGCAGCCTCAACTTCAGAAGCTGCCACTCTGAATACCAATCTCCTCCGTAGCGCTGCAGTGTTGCTGCCTCTGCACAGGTATTTACCACTCCTGGATGGGTTCCAGACTCTAATATATGGCTGAAGGTTTCAATAGATGTCAGAAAGGTCTGAACTTGCACTTTCTATTGGGAGAATTCAATATGGCATAACTTTAGTGTGAAAAAGAGGTGAAGTAGGGCTGAGGATATGAATGGGCCAAAATACAGTCAGTGTGCAAATTATTCAGAACATGATATCGAGTTGCAGAACCTTTTGTGCAATTTAAAAATCTAACCTGCAAGATTCTATTTTGTGAATAGATTAGATTTTGCAAGGGAAGTCAATAGGAGGTGATAGCTGCATTCACCTTATCTTTCTGGTGACATTTTGCATATTTTTGTGTTTGAGTCTATAATGTTATGTCAAATGTGTGTTCCCATTTGAGACAAATTCCAATCAGCAGGGGTGACATGGCAATTAAATTGTGCATCGTAAATGTAGGAAACCAGACAGACCGAGGGAGGAGCACTTGTGAAGGTCTGTGTGTAATCTGTGACCTTGTGACAATACAGTGAACTCTTCTTTGCATTTTTGAGGGCTACAAATAGGGGTCAGGGCAGGGAAGAGATTCCATGGTGCATTAAGTCTGTCTGAGTGGGTTTTCACTCTGTCATAGCATGCTGTGCTCCAGTTTTCAGCATTAAAATCACCATTTCAATTTTTCTAATTCTTTCCATCTTTTGTTACAGGCAGTAGACTTGGCAACTATTGTTTGACACGTTGCTTGTGCCAAGAAAACTCTTTGTGTGTGTGTGTGTGTGTGTGTGTGTGTGCTGCAACTGGCTAATCCATAATCCATAATGATATACTGTTGCTTTTAATGCTACAATATATCAAATAGAAGTGCATATTTTTCTGGCAGTTCTTTTATTTAGTTTATTTTTTTTTATTTATCAGAGGTAAGCCTGGAGGTTAGACCTTGACACGAGTTTTTATTATTGCTGTTGGAGTGATTAAAAAAGAAAAAGGATTATTTATCAGAGTGACAGCCATGTGTGTTGTGTTTTTATCATGTGCTGGGATATGTGAGTCCCTAGAGTTTGGAAATTATGCAGAAAGAACTGTTATTATAAGAATAGAAAGATGAAATTTGTTTTGAAGATTTTCTGCAACAGCAGCAATAAGCTCCTTATTAATCTTTGGGGCCCAGATAAATGAATATTTTATGTCTGTAGATGGTGCAGGAGACAATAGGTCATACAGTCAAACATAGACATACCTGTACCTCTATTAAATCTGTTCCATTGTTTGAAGATTGGATCCGCAGTCTACAGAGAATCATTTTTGTACCAAATGGAATCACTCCAGAAACTTTTTCACTTCAAAACCATCAAATCCAGCCTTTGAGGCAGATTTACTAGTTTCTATTATGCTTCAGCTCAATTATTTTTGAGGAAAATCAATTCTATCAAGGTGAGCTTGGGAAGAGGTGCTTTAGTATTAACATTCATAAGAATATCAATCAGCCTGCCACTCTAAGTGGGTGAAAGGACAAGGGAACAAAAGTTGTGATGGTTTTTTCTTTCTCCCTAGAGAGGCTTTAATTCTGACTGTTTCTCTTCACTGAAATCCAGTAGGACCCCCTCCACCACCACCCCTGCTATCCCCTGATCCTATTAGTAGGGAACTCATGGGACCTCGGATCAGCCATGCAAGGTCACCGAGTCATCGACTAAAGACACCAGTTACTGTGTTTGATTCTTTAGGTCCAGGAGCCATTAGGTAATTAATGATGAGTTTGATAGTTCTTGTTTATAGAGAGATAATGTTAACTTAAAGGAAAATTATGGAAATTTAAATTGTACTGCCATTACTTTTTTGCTTAAAGAGACTGAAACATAGATATTACTCATATGTGCTAAATAAAAAATCAGACGATTGGGGAGATAACATTCCTAAAAGACTGTAAACAAGAGGAAACAGCTAGCACCCTGAAATAAAAAAAAATGTAGTACTGTCACTGATAAAGAAGCCAGATCTCCCTGTAAATGTCTTCCATGTTACATCATCTGTCAGTATCAGTAGTATTTAACCTCTAGCTGAGGAAAACGTAAACCAGGCCATGCTGAAACCAAGAGCAGCAGACAGTGGAGTTAATGAGGGTAGGTGCTGAAGGGCGAGATAAGGTTTGAATCTTGTGTCATATTGGAAAGCCAATGCAGTGAATGTTATCTAAAAGCACTGCCAATTCTGTCTAATAATACCCTTAAGTAACTGGCATCTATTTGGTCTGTAAATTCACACAGGTTAAAAATACGAAACTGATTCTGTATCTGATCGGATGTAGCCATGTTTCAGGCAACAGAACCACTAATATTTCCACTATGCAGGGTGTTTGTAGTACACAGGCTCCACCACTACTTCCATGTATTACCTATGTTCCCAAGGTTTGTCTTTTTAACTCTGATGATAACCCCTTATGTATCTTGATCGTAATTCATAGCAATTATATATTTTTGTCAGTTTACTTTTATAATAAATAAGTGATACATCCCATTTCAATATCATGATGTATGAAATGTCTGCAGTCTTAAATGCTGCCTCTGATATTAGAGTAACCAGGGTAATCAGTTACCCTATTAAAAATAAGTAAAAATAAGTAGCGAGCAAAATCACATACTCTATTAAGTCTATGCTGACAGACAACACACAATATGACTCTACAAATCCAATGTTACCATATTGAAGCTGTATCTAAACTCACTAGTGTGCTACGACAGCTGCGTTGTCAGGTGTTGTTTAGTGCACCCTGACAAAGAATACTAAGTCAAAGTCATGCCTCATCTGAGTTTGTGCTGCACAGCATTTTGTTCCTGTTTGTTTTAAATACCCTCTCATCTCTATTTTTGCTTCCTCTAATAGTCTGTGTTAGACCAAAGTCTTGAGTTTTCTGTCAGACCAGAAGGGGCTGCCTGGATGATTCTGCCTGCTTGCTTTCCAGATGCTCACCCAACTGTGACCAAGGCTAGGACCTGGGAGTGGAGGATCTATGTGCTTGTGTGTGTGAATGGAGTTTGGCTGGCTAGAGATGGAGAGGCCGGCCGGCCCCTCAAACCCCTCCGAGCTCCATCTGGACTGTAGGGGGGCTGTCATTTAGGAGGGCAGGGCACAAGTGGAGGAGTAAATTGCTTTTTAATCGATCATATTCCCAGTAAAAGCCACTCCCAGCAGCCACTTGCCTACTTTCCACTCTATTTATGGAAGCTGCCTGCTTCTGAATTCTGTGTTTGTGTGTGCGTGCGTGCATGCGAGGGTGGTGAGGATGACCCTGTTCTCGTCTTTTTAAGTTTTAAGACTTGGTTATCGCTTTAGAATTGAGTTTAAGTAAGGGTAAGGGTTAGGGTTAGACTTTAAGTTGTGATGGTTAGGATAAGGGGCTAGGGGCTGCAATATTTGTGTATGTTGTGTGTGTGTGTGAGAGAGAGAGGGAGAGAGAGAGAGGGATAAGAAAAAAGGGAACGAGAAATACTGTAGTTGAATAAGACGGCAGGGGCATGTTTGTTGACCACTTCAACGCAGTAAAAACAGAATAATGTTTTCCACTCTCGACTTAAATCTAAGTTTGCGTGTGGATGTATTTTTGCTCATTAAAATCCGACCACTACAAGGACCTTGTAATACTCATGTGGTTACAGATGACATGAAGGCTGGCAGCAAGCTGTTTTGAAAGCGAGCTGTTTCTTTGTATGTGCAGAGGCCAGTGATTCCAGGGCAATAAAAATGAGAATCAGACAGTGCTCCTCTGCAAACAAAAAGAAATCCCTCCCCACCATTAAACATCACAGAGCCACAGTCAAACATGTCATGTGCCTTTATAGAGGCCCAACATAGCTGTAATGTGATCGTTTTCCTGACTCCAGTTTCTTACATCTATTTTGAATCTGATGCCCAATGTTGAGTCTCACACAACAAGCGCTACTGTGCTGCGTTCACAAGTAATAAATTATGACTCAGCCCAATGCTGCTGCTGATTGTTGGATCCATTTTCTAAGAAGCTGTTGTTTGTCACTAATCTGTCCCTGGGGGCTGTTGAAATGGAAGTTTAAGTCAGTATTTGTTTGCACTGTGGAACAATTTTATTTTAATAATGCATTTATTCACCTCCTTTGTGAAAACAAACAAAAAATCTCTTCGGCTTTAATGGTGTCACATAAAAGATCCTGCAGAATGAGCAATACTACGGAATGGGTCTGCCACTTGCAAGCAGTCCTGTCAGTTTTCCTTTGCAGGCCTCTCAGGAATTGTAAATGTCATAACATTCTCAACATGACAGGTTTTTGTTATTTGTTAAAAATATAATTTTAGGTTTGCTTTTCTTTCTCTGCACTGCACCAGACAATACTCTATTTAATATGATTTGTAGAAGTTACAAAGAGAGAAACCAAATTAGATGATAGCACTGTTAGATCGGATAATATCTCATGATTATTCCCAAGCTTATTTGAACTTTACAGCGTACCTGAGAGCCTGACTCACTGCAACAAAAGACAGCATGTGCAAATATACAAAAGGCAAGAAAATTGCACGAGTATAGTGCAGAATATTCAAATAAATGAAAAAGGGGCAAGCACATTCAGCAACTTAATAAAATGTAGGTTAGGGGAAGGGTTAGGGTTAAACGTAAAGCACAGACAACAGACACTGATACGGAGGCACACTGCAAATTCAGACAACTAAATACAAAAATACCAATGTGGAAATGTGCAGACGAAGAAGTAGTGCAGAAATGTGCTACAGGTCACAGTGTGTTTCTCTGTTCGGTTGTGGCTTTTATATTTGCAGCCCACGCTTATGAAATGTGTTGTCAACATAATCTTTACAGAAGAGTTCTTCATTGTACTGCTTTAAGTCTCTTGTTTGTCTCTGGTTGTGTTTTTGTTTAGTTGCAGTGTGGTGAGCTCTCAGAACCACAGTAGCCTTTCCCTTCAATATTGTGGATATCTGCAACATCTGGATTCTCTCTAATATTAATTTTTACTGCTCTGCTAGCACACATAGTGGTGTGGACTAGAGAGTGAATTCAAGAGCAAGAGTAAATGTAAGGTACTCAGCCTGACATATACTCTTGCTCAGCTGGTGGTTCTGTAAGCTCTGACAGTATCTTGTTGTGGTCTTGCCCCCTGACCAAACAGGACCTGAGCCACACCACACTGCTGTTCATCTTGTAGCTTTTTTTCAGGCAGTTTTCTTGTTTGCAGTGGCTCCTTTCCCTGCTGAGGTGCGTGTTAAGACACAACCAGCAGCCTTCCTTTTCCAACTAATGGCAGAGTGATGCAGTTGGTGTTGAACTTAAAGTGAACTGTATACTTATAGCTGTTAATAGCTGATAGCTGTCAATCCTGTCAACCTCAATTTAAAGGAAAAGTTCCAAAATGTTATAATAACATATAATAACATTGAAATGTTATGTCTTTTTCTTTTGTCAGGTGCAGCATTGCAAGTGTTGTGGCTCTAGAGTGATAAATGTCCTGATATTTGTATGGGTCTTTCTCCTCAATCAAAGGTGAGTTCACCGTCTTTTCAAACACATGTATTGTGGTTGACTGTTACCAGTTGACTCACAATTCAGCATTCTGACTTTAAACTCAAACGATGTTCTCAATCAAACAAAACATAAAGAGAAGGACTTAAAACAAGAATCAGAATGATATATTACAGATAGTGCATGGTTAAATAATGAGCACATGCATAAACTTTTGGACTGAGGAACTTTTTTAAACATCTTTTTTGATGTGTTTTCCATTGTTGGACCTGCTGTCATAACACAAAGGAATATTAAGACTATTGAGATGTAGCTGAATTCTTGCATGAGTTAGCTCATAAGAATAAAGTGTCCTAATTTACATGTATAACATTTACATTTTATACTTACTTGCATAAAACTGTTTGAAGCAGCAGAGACACTCTGCACCATTAAATAATCATTGTTGGATTTCTTATCCTAACTAATTGCTGTTTGTCCTGGATCTTTTCAACTCTTTTTACCGGCTTTCTTGAGTCTCTTTGTTTTTCTCTGTTTTCCAAAGTACTGATGTTATTTTTTCAAAGAGACAGAGGAACATTTTGTTGCCATCTGACAGACAATTCAGACCTTGATGTTGGTTGCCCAGGAGCTGTAAACTTAAGTTGAACCTATTTGTGGAAGCTCTGTTCCAATAAAACAAAAGGTTCAGTTAAATGGTCACTTTGGCAAGAAGTTTCTCTGTTGCCATTGGTTTTCCAGAAGTCGCTACTGTATGTTGCTCCTTTTTGCAGCTGAGGTTAATCTGGCATCTAAAACCAGTCATTTACGTACATTGGCTAACGAACAAGTAGATCTTAACTCCATGTCATGTTTTGTTTCTGTCTCAGTGTTGTAATTTTTGTTTAATGGGATTGAGCTATTGCCCTGGCTGTTCTTGGGGGAGCAGTACATCACCAGAGATTCATCTGTGCATCTCAGTCAGGAGTTACAGCTCAGCCTTGGATCAGAAATCAGCTTTAAGGCTTGACATGGGGGGGACATTTAAAGACTTGCAAAAAATGCACACAAAATACTCAAGACAGCTTTACATGCGGATATTGAAAGCTCGGGTACTGGGAGACTAACCGGCCTCGATGCCTCTATAAGGCTGTGATTCTCCCATCCTGTTTACCGCCTTCTCTGCTATGCTCCTAAGAGACGTGGCTGCTGGAACAGAACCACTGAGGGATTTCTTCTCATCTGCTCCTTCACTTCAGGATATCATTTTTGAGGGTACATCTAAAAGCATACAGATTTCATATTTCATTTTCTGCTTCTTCCAAGTCCTAAAAATCCTTCCTTTATGATTCATCAAGGTGGGACAAAGTGGCCATTCGTGGATGGGATGTTTACTGCTGACTGACTTTAAGAGAGGTCAAATCACGGACACATACTCAATTGCTCCTTAAGGCCTCTACAGTATAACCAGGAGTCATTTAGTTAATGATGTTTGAAAACTTTGAATTGCAAATAACTTATTAACCAGTTTGTATTTCTTCCTAGAAACCTGTTGAAAGTTTTTGATACAATACAGTATTAGAGAGTATTTTTACAAGCACATTAAGGCTGTCCAAAGATCAAAGGGTATGAAATCTTATTTTGTGATTTTAGTAGGAAGACAGTTACTGCAATTATATACAGTAAATGCTGAGAAGTAGTGCCAGGAATTTTGATCCACTTTTTCCTTGCTAAGTACTGGTATCATCTGAAATCTATAGTATTTCAAATTTATTTTTTGTAGTTATGGGTCTTTGTCACTACCCACTTTGTGCAATCTCCCAGATTTGTTCTATGCATGTGCAATAATCTTATTTATGGCAGTGTCAGCCCAGTAGATAGTTGGCTTCCACAGAAAAAGGTAGTTGTCTGCTCAGTATAACTAATTCATGGAAGCTACTTGGAAATAACATATTACATATGTTTTATTGTGGTAGCCTACATCTGATTTGACCAATATCTGAAATATTAATTTAAATCTTGTTATGTTGCTGCCTAATACTACAATTGTTTACATTTTTTTTTTAATTATTCACTTAGTAACCTATAATGACGGAGTGAAAACAGAAGTTTAGAAATGTTTGCAAATGAATGAAAAAGGATAAACTGAAATATTACATTGTCCTAAGCATTCAGACCCTTTGCAAAAACACTTGAAATTTAGCTCATGTGCCTCCCATTTCTCTTGATTGTTGCTAAGATGTGTCTACATCTCAAATGGAGTCAACCTGTGGTAAATTAAATTGATGGGACATGATTTTAAAAGACAAACTCTTATCTATAGAAAGCCTTAGAGCTGACAATGTGACTATATCACAGCAAAAGCCATGAGGTCAAAGGAACTGCCTGTAGAGCTCAGAAACAGTATTATTGCAAAGTGCAGATATGGGAAAGGCTGCAAAAATTACTGCTGCACTACAGGTTTCCAAGAGCACAGTGGACTCCATAATTCTCAAATGGAAGAAGCACAATCCGGAGTCTTCCAAGAGCTAGTCCCTGGTAAATCTGAGCGATTGGGGTTGATGGGTCTTGGTAATAGAGGTGACCACTAATCTGATGATCACTCTGACTGACTAAAATTCTAAAGTTCTCACTCTGACCACAGAGATCCCCTTGTGGAGCTGGAAAAAAGCTCAAAAAGAACAACCATCACTGTAGCCTTCCACCGAATTTCTGGTCTAATGAAAGCAAGATTGAACTGTTTGGCCTTAATTCTATTATGTTTGGATAAAACCTCGTACTGCTCATCACCTGCTGAATACCATCCCTACAGTGAATCAAGGTTGGTGCAACATCATGCTGTGGGGGTGTTTTTGAGCAGCAGGGACTGGGAGACTGGTCAGGGTTAAGGAAAAGCTGAATGGAGTAAAGTACAGAGATATCCTCATTGGAAACCTGTTCTACAGCCCTCAGGACTTCAGACTGGGCCAAAGGTTCACCTTCCAACATAACAATCCTAAGCACACAGCCAAGACAACACAGGAGTAGCTTAGAGACAACCCTGTGAAAGTCCTAGAGTGGCCCAGCATGAGCCCTGACGTGAACCCTATGAAACATCACTGGAGAGGTCTGAAAATGGCTGTCTCTGGATACTGCATGTTGAGCAGAAAATACATTGACACCCATAGTAGCTATTGAGTCTTCCAGTTCCCACTGGGTTCACCCATGCTTATGCCATTTTGGATAGAAATGTTCAAATAGCATGCATTGGCTCAGCTCTGTCCTGCACTTCAGCAGAATGAAAATGAAAATAGTTTTAAAAAGTTTTGAAGTTACTTTTTCCTGACAGTGGTGTTGAATGTGCAGAGGACTTTAATAAGGCAGCCTCAGCCAGGAGACACAGACCGTCTCTAAGGGCCAAAAGGCCCATAATCATGAACTCACCAGCTTTCTTTGTTTTTCTGTCTCACTGACACCTAAGGGAAGCCCGTGTTTTGTTTGCTTTGAATGAAGAGGCATCTCTGGTCTACAGCCCAGTTAATGGACCTGTTTTCCAAATAATTAAGAAAGAAGAGAATTTATTAAAGTTAATAATACTTTTTAAAGTGCAAATACACACAGTCAATCAGAAGTACCAGTCCGTTTTACCAGACCTAAAAAGGAGCAGAGCAAGCAAAGGAGTAGGAAGGCAATAACTAGTTAACTGAATAATAAGAGCAAATGATGACGTTACGAGTTAGTGTGTGCTACAGAGGTAGCTGGAGGAGTGGATAATGGTGTTGAGATCTAGGGGAAAAGAGAGAGGTTAAGTAACAGCTTGAACACAGACCTATTTTAAAGGTAATTGAACTCTTACAAGCAATGGATAAGCGGAGACACTCTGCAGTGGAGTCAGGGCGTAGAGAGTCAGCTCAGGGAGGGAATGGGGAAGGAGGAGAACTAAGGAGAGGACAGCTGGAACCACCAGGGAGAAAATATGACAACAAAGGACAAAGTAACAACTACAATGGAAAGTAACAACTAAAATTGTCCAAAGAGAAATTACAGGCGCTCTCAACAATCTTGCTCAAAATCCTCTTCCGTTTTTTAACCCAGTAATCATGAAGTCCATAGAGGTAATGTTCAACTTAAAGTCACAATATCTGAGTAGTTCTCAGGGGCCCAATGGCCAGGCGAGAAAAAACTAATCAGAATTCTCAGGAGAAACCAGCAACTCAATACACAGGAAGCAGGAAGACAGGGCATATAAAGAGGAGGCAACAGGTGAATAGAGTTGGAGCCGATTAGGCAGCACAGCGGGGAGAGAGAGAGAAAAGGAGACAGAAGGAAATCACAGCGGGGAGGAGAGATAGTGAAGATCACCAGGGCAACACGGGCCCGGCGTCACAGCCGTGACACATCCATTTTAGTTTGGTGCTTTCTCCACCTCGTTTACATTATAATTTCAAATGATTAATAAGAACAATTCTACAAGAAAATTGCCAGCCAAACTGACATTTAGGCCATGTCAACTTTGAAATTATTTCTTGTCACAAAGTTCCTGGGCTTCAGGAATTGTTCAAACATTGTTTATTACTCACTTTAATTCGTTTGGTGTCTCTTTGGTGAATGAGCCTGAGGCTGCTGTTTATCATTTTATGCACTGAGAGCATATTAATGGGCCAAGGAAAATGACTTTAATAAGTTAATGTACGCCAAGTGAGAAGAGCTTTTTTATGATCGAATCTGGCACCATGAATTGGTTGAGACAGGGTGAAATGGGTTTGCAGCCGTGCAGTCATCTAAAGTTCTCAGTCGGATGCAATCTTTTTGGGAAATTACAGGTTGTAATGATAGAGCCTTCAAGTTCTTCCTTGTCTGCGTTTTCTACGGTAATGAGTCATTGTTTCATTTGCAGCAAAGCACTTACAGTTTCAGCTTCCCTAAAAGATTCCACGGTGTAGGTGGCGGGTGTAAAGCTGATATTTGCAGAGGCTCAATTTTTTTGGCTTCAGTTGTAACACTGAACCAAGATTCCTGTGCACTGTATTCGCTGTACAGTCAACCTTCCACTAAAGATATACTGCTATTCTGTCAGTGTGACACGTTTAAGTTTATAGAAATGTTTTTGTTCCAACTGCCCCGTTTGAGTGGAATTGTTTGTATAGCATTTAGATGTTCACAGCTGTTCTGTGTATAAATTAGAGAACAGAGCAGATATAGAACGTGCACTTTGCTCCCATGGCCTTTTTTTTGTGAGGGAAGGGTTGTGGGTGTTTTATTAAATAGTAAGAAATTTTGGTGACCTGGAAGTTTGTGACACTGCTGTGTATTTCTTTATTGTGTTGCATTTTATTGTGTTGTGTTGTGTTGAGTATTTCCCCTACCTCTGTGCTGAGAGAGAATGTTACTGTCCACCTTGAATATGTTTATTATGGAAGCTCTAAAGTTCCAAAGAGTCAATTTTTTTTAATCTTGTGTAAACAAGTTAATCTTGTATGAAAAAGTTATTATTCTGTGCACATAAGATACTATTCCTGCGCAAACAAGATATTCATTTGCACAAGTTTAAATGCATAGTCATAATCCTCTTCATGAAAACTGCATAGCTTAGTTGCATAATTTAAACTGTTGATTTCCCAAGTATTTTTCCAACATTGAGGTGATCATCACCTTTTTTGAATAATTTGTTAGGCCTGTGCATCCTATTTACACAGGATGTTAGTTTGAGAAGCATTTTTGTGAAAAATCTTTTGTGCCCAAGTGCCCAATATAATAACTGAGCTGTGTTATGTTATAAGCAATAAAGAGCAGTCGCAGTAAAGTCAGACACCATATTTATTTATCCTCAGCCCATAAATGTAGAAAAGAGCAGCTATAGGTGTGGTCAAAGCCAGTGGCTGAACAGTGTTAGAGATATGGCTTTTGGAAGTAATAATAAGCAATAAATAATGTATATTGTCAAATCATATCACTTTGAAGAACACACTAACTCTTCCTGTGGATCAGGGGAAATGGAAAAAGTATTGGGATGAAATGCTAAACATATTGTGACCTTTTGGGGGCTGCATAGTGTAGAGTATTAAATATAGTGTATGGTGCTTTTCAAAAAGAATTTATGATTCATGCACGTTTTGTTATTTGCAACAGTATTTTGTTACTGCCACCCACTGTGCCAAAGCTTGCTGTTTATTTCCAGTGTTTACATATGATGGAGATGCCCTTGCTGTGGCGTTTTGAGACTGTATTTGGATGCATGGTGGTGCTGCAACAGAGGGTGGCAGCGGTAGAGAACCAGCAAGCGTGACTAATCTGGGGATCTCCTTTGTGGTGTGTACGGCAGGCTGTCCTTCACGCCTCACGCCTTGCTGATGGAGACTGTATGCTTAGGCCCTCACACACTAACAGCAGTGTGGAGCTGTGGGTGAGGGTGTTTAGGTTTCCATTAGGGGGCCTAGAAAGTAGCAAAGTTTAAAGTTTAATCACATATTAGTCTAGTGCCTGTAATTTTGTCCCGTGGCCAATAAGGACATGAAATATGAGAATAGATCCTGCTGGTTTTCAGCCATTGATTAGTGAAAGTCTTTGACACTAAGATGCAAATAACATAAAATTTATTTTATTTGCAGTCACAACAATGCAAAGAGTCTTAACATTTCAAATGCTAGTTTTTGAGATGATCCCAAAGGGCTCAGTTTAAAAACTGATATTTTAATGTGCCATCCCTTAGATTCACTATACAAATCTAAGCTCTTTTGACTGTATAGTCATCACTTTGTATGAATTCACATTTGTAGCTGTACAGCCCTCGAGAGACCTGCTAGTTCGGTTTTACCACTAGAGTTTTCATCTTGACTGTCATTACAAAAATTACAAAAATGATACATGAGAGCCCTGAACAAAGCCTTGCGTTTCTAAGTGCCAAAGGAGAGAAATTGGAAATGTACAGTGCCTCTGTATTAATAGGATTGCTTTGTTCCTATTCAGCTACAAAGAGGGAAGCTGCTTCCCAAATGGCTTTAGCTCCTCTATGTTCTGCACCATTGTGGGACAACTAATTTATTTATTGTGAAAAGAGAAAAAACATTCAACTGTACCAGATGTTTTTGTACACAGATGTTTTGCACTGTTGTGGTGGCAAAAAAACTTCATAGTGCACTGATTCATAGTTACACTGATGATCCCATTTTAAATTTTTTTTAACTAACTTGTTGCATGGCATATGCCCTTCACCTTCTGGGAAATACAGTAACTTTGATCACATGATGAAATGTTATAGTTGTGTTTGGTATTTTGTTAATAATTTCAACATATTATAACCTCATATAACTGTCAAAACTATACTACATTCACATAAAGGCTTCTCAAACGTTATGAAATGCACACAATTTTAATCAGTAATTGCATAGACATGTTTTAGGTTGAAATTGGTACTTATTTGCAAACAATTGCATTTCCAAATCTAGCTGGCATTATAAATAATTTGAAGTTCATGGCCAGGATCTGATCTTTTTTTGCTGGAAATAGCTGCCTTTCCCTCTGGTTTGGGTAACTGATGGATTGTAACCAAGCTAATGGAAACTACACTGAGGAAAAGGGTGAGAATGAATCAAAAAAGTACATTTGTAATATGGAAAACATTAGCAGTAAACTTAGAGGTACTAAAAGACTAGGTATAGCTGAAAGGAACTTAACAGTTAGATGTTAATGGTCTTTGGTTTTGTGGGACTTAGTGACATATCATACATAATCATTTGATCAAATATATATAAATATAAAACTATCAATTTTAACATGTTTGTATGTTAATATAAATAGCATTACAGTACCCTCTGAGAGAAGTAAATCAGGCTCAATCAGGTATAATTACAGTATAATTATTTGATAAAATGACATTTTCTTAATGCATAGTATCAATCCAAACACATAAAATATTGATGAGGAATGTGGTGAAAATATCCTCAAAGTAAATAAAAAATTATCTGTTTTAAAAAAACAAAACAAAAAAATAAGTGTGTGAATGAATAAGATTTTCTTGGGCTGTAAGCCACTTTTCAATCTTGTAGCAGTAGGCCTAGCTCCATCTGTTTCTCTTTTTTACTGTTTCTTTAAAGACACATCAGCCCAGTGAAGCTAGGCCAGAATGAATCTCTCAGTGTTGACTCTGCCCATACTGTCTCCACACACAGGCTGCTACCTTTGTGTCTTTTTTATTGTATATTTGAAAGCCAAGTACCACTTCTGTAAGTTGAAAACTCTGTGCTTTCATCCCTCACTTGTATGTGTATGCGTGTATGTCAGTGTGTGTGTATAACCTTTATCACAGTATTTTGGTATGAAAAGTCTGTAGGTATGGGTATATTCAAGCATATACATTATGTGTTGTTAATTGTGTTTTGTGTGTTAAAGGAAGGAAGGAAGTTGAGCCTCCCATTCTCAGACTCTACTGGAATGTTAATTGTTATATCTGGTCTGATAAGACCAGACCGATAAGACACAAGACCACATTTGATAAACCAGAGATCAGGATGCCCCACTGAGACAAGTGAAAATGAGGGGTGTGTGTGTGTGTGTGTGTGTGTGTTTGTGTGTGTAGATGTGAAGGGCTATTCGCTGGAGTCCCTATTTTTTTCTTTCCTGACCCTCTCCCAAACAACTCAATTTCTCATTGTCTCATAACAAATAGAAAAACATAAATATCACGGAGCATGAAGTAATTCACAGGAAGACTCAAAGCCCATGTATTATTAACACCGGAGTGGTGGAGTTTTGAAGTTATGCTAATTAGGAGGCTTTTGTTGCTACAAATCTAACCGTTATTTTAATATTCTCTCTGCTCGATCCTCTTTTTCTCCTGTTTCTCCCTGTTTTCGTTTTCAATCTTCTGACCATAACTGGCATGAGTTCACGCTCATGCTCATGCTGTTTAAGGGAGGTGAGGGTAGATTAGGCAGCAGCTAAAGAAAGTGCTATACAGTACCTACTATACCTCTGAGTGCGGGCTTCCTCTCTCACAACCAATGATAAAGCTCCGTCCAAGTTTCTTTCCTCCTTAAAATGCATCTAGAATATAGATGGATGGATGTAAAGGGTTTTAGGTTTTATGAGAAGCTATACTGTAAGTTAGACTGTTTCTTCAACATGACAATTAGTGAGTATTAAACATACAGTTAGTGGATTTTGTTAGCTTTAGACGGGATGTTTGTTGGTCTTTCAAATTTAATTTCACATTTAGTGTAAACATACTGTAACTCTTACACTATACAT
Source organism: Channa argus (assembly GCF_033026475.1). NCBI lineage: Eukaryota > Metazoa > Chordata > Actinopteri > Anabantiformes > Channidae > Channa > Channa argus. The sequence goes on from NC_090207.1 coordinate 22,205,512, forward strand.
TTTCCACAAAAGTGTGGAACTACTCCACTAACTGAAACTGTGAGGGCAACATCGCTTAAGGTAAAACCGCAACACATGTACACTATATTGCCAAAAGTATTCGCTCCCCCATCCAAATAAATGAATTCAGGTGCACAAAGCAAGGTCCATAAAGACATGGATGAGTGAGTTTGGTGTGGAAGAACTTGACTGGCCTGCACAGAGTCCTGACCTCAACCCGATAGAACACGTTTGGGATGAATTAGAGCAAAGACTGCGAGCACTGTGTATTATGTGTTTCATAAACACACTCCTAAACCTCGTGGAAAGATTTCCCAGAAGAGTTGAAGCTGTTATAGCTGCAAAGGGTGGGCCGACGTCATAATAAACCCTATGGATTAAGAAAGGGATGTCACTAAAGTTCATATGGGTCTAAAGGCAGGTGAGCGAATACTTTAGGCAATATAGTGTATGTACATTATGCAGAAAACATCTGCAAGGAACAAAAAGGTGTGTGAGTGTGTTTGTATGTGTGCTTGTGCAATGTCATCATTTTGTTACCCTCTCATAACAGTTATTGTAGAGAATAGGGCTCTGCTTGAGTGCATGAGTTCTAATTTCAACAAGCTTACCAGAGAGGTGACCTGCAGAAATATCCTCCATTATCTCTAGTGGAAACAACAGAACAATGCAAATGAAAAGCACTTTGAATGTGAAAGTGCACACATAGGTCAAGGACTTTACTACTGTCATGATAATGTATCATGTGACTCACTGCAAGTTGACAACACACCTGCAAATGTCAATTGTAGATGTAATTATGAATCCAATAAAGAGTGTTTTCTAATTTCCGGTCTTTAGACGCAGTTTTATTTTTAAAGTCAATCCAGTATGAGCAGCTGTGTTGCAGTTGGTTGCAGTTGGTCTGCGGTTGGTCTGCTTCGTTATTAATGCTTAAAAGCATTTTTATTAATAGACAAGCTACCAACAAGGGATGATGAAAATGCTTCATGCTGAGGTTTTCCTGACACTTGCTGATTTTGTTTGATCTCTGATGGGTGAAGATTTTCCTTCTCACTTACTCCCAGTATGGGCCCAGAGCAACATCTCCGGGCTCCAGAGAGACCACACATGGAGGTGGTCATGGGGGTGGAGGGTAGAGCAAAGTCCTTGATCTCTGTCATGTCTTGTTAGGTTGTCGGGCTTCAGGCCATTTGTGGGTTTTATTCAAGATTCAAAATTCAAGTTTAAAACAACTTTATTGATCAGATAGGGAAATTGTGTTGCCTTGTTACAGCTGCTCTCCAAATGAAAAGTAGAAAAGATAGGAAAAAACATCCAACAAACAAAGACAATAAACAAATATAAATACAAACTACTGATCAATGAGTCAGAAAAAACCCAGCTAGAGGAGTAAACATAAATGAAATTAAAACAATACTATTTGCCCATTTTGACCATTTAGTCCCCCTCCTTTTTACAGAAGGGGGATGAGTTGAACAGTTTAATTGCCACTGGGAGAAAGGGTCCTGTGGTGTTTTGTGGAGCACTTGATCCGTCTCTGGCTGAAAGTGCTCCTCTGTGCAGCCAGCATGCAGTGGAGTGGGTGGGAGGGATTGCCCGGGATTGAGAGGAGTTTGGACAACATTCTCCTCTCAGCCACAACATGCAGAGGGTCCAGCTTCTCTACCAAAACAGAACCAGCCCTCTTTATTGGTTTGTCCAGTCTGTTACTTACTAAGTTACTTACTGTTACTACTAAGAATAAGGGAGATAGAACTGTCCCTTGGGGAGCACCTGAGCTGCAGGTCACTGTGTCAGAGAAACAGTTCTGCAGACGGATGGACTGGGGTCAGTGAGGTAGTCCATAATTCAGGCAATCATGGAGGTATCAATGAGCATGCTCTTTAAATTCTCCCTCAGCAGGACAGGCTGGATAGTCTTAAAAGCACTGAGAAAGTAAGAGAACATAATCCTTACAGACCCCCCAAGCTTGTCCAGATGCATGTAGATGCGTTGTAGCAGGTGGATGAGAGCCTCCTGAGCCTGGCTGAGTTTCAAGTCCAGGGCCAGTTTCTCCAACACTTTCATAATGTGGGAGGTTAGAGCCACTGGGGACACTGCGGCAGGCCACTTTCAATACTGGAACCAGGTATGATGTTTTCCATCCCACAGGCAGCCGCTCCAGCTGCAGGCTCAGGTTGAAGATGTGCTGAAGGATGCCACATAGCTGTGGGGGACAGGCTTTCAGTACCCTGAGGCTGACTCTATAAGGACCTGCAGCCTTTGTGGGGTAAAGCCTCCATAGCTCTCTCCTCCCCTGCTCTGCTGAGATGGTCATTGCTGCAGAGACAGGAGTGGTGTCCAAGTCATGCAGGGGTGAGACGTGGGCATCAAATGTATTGAAAAATGTGTTCAAATCATTAGCTCTATCCACACTCTCCTCTTTCCTCTGGCTGCTGGTCTTGTCCAGGTGTGGTGTAGTAGGTGGATGAGGGTGTCCTCCACCCGCAGGTGTACTTCAAACTGCTCGGGTATCCTTCTGTTGGAGCCTCTGTTCACTCTTCTTCCTGCAAGCTTCTTTCACCTCTTTGCTCTTTACAGACAGCTCTGGACCTCCCACACTGTTTCCCTGTCACCTGACCTGTATGTTGCCTTCTTCTCATTCAGGATTATTTTAATGTCTTTGGTGGCTCATGGCTTGTGGTTTGAGAAGCAGCGGACAGTTGTTGTTGGTGTACAGATGTCAACACAGAAGTTGATGTAATATGTAATTCAGCCTGTCAGTCCATCAATTTCCTCCCCATGTGTCTCACTGAGTGTTTTCCTATCCGTGGCCTCAAAACATTCCTGCATGGCATCTTTGGCCCCCTCACACCATCTCTTTACTGTTTTGGTGGTGGGGGGCTCCCTTTGAACCAGGAACTTGTACACAGGCAGGAGGTGGATCAAGTTGTGGTGTAAGAAAGTTAAAATAATGTTGCATCATGTTTTTGGTATATTGGTATTTTGGTAATTGCTGCAATTATGGGACACACACACACACAAACACACACAACCACACTCACCCCCACCCCTCCCTTCATTCTCTGTCTCTCCATTCTCCTTTCCTCACTGTGTGAGGAAAACAGAGATGGGCCAGGGATGACTGCTTCCTCTGTTCCCTCTCACCTTCATTGTCCTCACTTTATTCCCTCACAAAACGCTATTGAAAATCACTGCTCACAAAGATACCCCCCCCCCCATCCCCATTCTTTTCCATTCTTACTGTGTTTAAATACCCAAAATGGCTACTAAATAGCCAGGATGTCTAAAGAATTGAAGAACAAAGTTCGGAAAAGTATTAGTGTTGCATCCCCACGTCTTCTGGGATACAGAGGGAGAATCAATAGTTTTTCATTAACCTGTCTTCCTCCCTGTAAATGAGTAGGTATGGCCTTGGGTGCCTGTAAATGCTGGGGCTGTGTTGTAGGATGATATCTTTCTATCGTTCACACTCGTTCAGTGCCATTGACACACAACCAGTCAGTCTCTCTTTAGGTTTTCCTTAACAAAGGAGTGTCATCCAAAACCTGTATCCAAATATGTTCCAAACATACTGTGATCACAAATCGTGAAGGAATCCTGTACATATGTATTAAACATCAATATCTAAAACTAAGTCCTTGGATTAAAAAATGGCAGGGACAAAGGGGTGAGGTGATGTAGATGAACTCTAAAATTAAGAAGGGCAAGCAATATATTGTATCAGCTCCAATAACTATTTACAGGATGGTGTAAAATATCCTCATATATGTGAACAATTCAGACCCTCTGACTAATTCAAAAAAAGTTAGGGATATTCAACTTTTGGGTAAAATTTATGGAAAATGTAAAGGTTCATGCTACAGTGATATCATATCAGAAAAGTAGGGCATTTAAGTAGAAGCATGCAATGGGATTCCCTTATCTCAAACAATTTATTGGTGGGTATACCACAACAAAAAAATGTCAATGTCTGAATAACTAGTCAGTTGGTAGGTGTCCTATTGGTCTCATGACAGCAAAATGTGAACAACATGATGAAGAGAACTTTTTAAATACAAATTGTCATTTAAGCAAAACAACAAACAAGATTTTTAAATTGAATTACCTTGTTAGAGAACAGCATGTTTAGAGAAGGTCAAATTAAGTTCACCTGTAAAGGTTATACTGCATTTTAGGTGCATTCTGAAATTTCATCCCAAAGTTGAATATCCCTAATCTTTTGTGAGTAGTGTAAATGTAATAATGAAATAAGGTTATGCAAACAACAAAACAGAAAATTTGTATCCAATAGCCTCCAATAGTGCTTTTTGTAGAAAATGAATCTGTATTTTCTTTTGGGGGTGTTTTGTGATGATGGGGCACATCATCTGTTAACTTAGTGATAATGAAAACAAATGTGTATTATTAGGTGACTGGGCACTGTGAAGTTGTGGAAGGAAGATAAAACTGTTCTGCAATAAGTGGGATACAAGTTGGTGCCTGTAAACAATACAATGGAGACAATATTTCCCCAATATATGTTAATTATGTTGTTAATAATTCTGCAGCCGTAATGCGTGCGATACAATAACACCTCATCATTCTCAGAGTGCTTTTTACTCATAGATCTCACTGGGTTAACTTCAACAATTGCCTCAATAAAACTAAGAACATGTCTCTTAGACCCCATCCTGACTAGACTGCTCAAAGACACTTAATAGACACGTCCATATTAAATTTGATCTGTCTAACAGGACAGGCTATGAACTCAAGGCCTTTAGGGTTGGTGTGATCAAAGGGGCGACTGTGGTACAGGAAGTAGAGCAGTTGTCCACCAATCCCACATTTGTTGGTTTAATCCCTGGCTACTCAGGTCATGTGTCAAAGTGTCCTTGAGCAAGACTCTAAACCTCAGTTTAGTTGCTCCTGGTGAGTGAATTAGGGATTAGGGAATTAGGAAATTAGGGATGTCCCAATGCTGATACTAGTTGCAGGCATCTGGCCTGATCCTGCCTTTGTGTACTTGTACTCATACCCTTAAAACTTCCTTGATACTCTGCTCGATACTACGTTAGGGTATCAAGCACATTATCAGGTATCTGGAGGTGGAAAAATGTTTGGGGTTTAGAGGTGTTTTAAGATAACTGATGGCTACAAAAGTAAAGCCGAATGCAAACTCTGCTGTGCTAAAGTCTTAAGATCTAGTTACTATCAGTCATACTCATGTTTCTCAAGAATAATTTAAAAACGTTTAATATTTGTATTTATATTTATTTCTAGTAACTAGAACATTACCTGAAGTTTCCTTTACCACCAGAACCCTCAAAGCCATTGGCCATTATTTTCCCTTCATACTCCTGCATACGCGCTACAGTCCATGCTACCCTAAATCTGTGCTTTGTTTGTGTTTTTTTATTTTTATTTTTGTTCTTTTCAGCAAAACTTGCCCTGTTATGAAACACCGGCACCATGTATGTTTTTGCAGAACGTGCAAACATTTCCATTTACGCAGGATTTGTTTCACTGGAATGAATTGATGAGGATTTTACTGTGATGAAATCATTCTTGAAGCAAAACAGTTTAGTACTTGTAACAATGGTTGGTATCGGCAAATATTAAATATGAGTACTTAGTGTGGAAAAAAGGGTTATTGGGATATCCTTAGTTAAAACCTTATTATAAATTCCAGTTTGTTCATGCCAATGTTGAATCTTTCATGCTCACAAAAGCTGGTTATGGATTGACCAGCATATGTCCTTTACCTCCCACATAAAACAAACCTCTAGAACAGCCAACTTCCACCTGCAGAATATTGCAAATTAGAAGCATCTTGTCTCAAAATGATGGCAATAAACTAGTCAATGCATTTGTTACGTCCAGATTTGAGTACTGTAACTCCCTACTATTGGGATGCCCCAGTAACTCCCTACAAAGCCTGCAATTAATCCAAAATGCTGCAGAGTATTGACTGGAATTAGCAACAGAGATCATATTTCTTATTCATCTCTTCCACTGGCGTCCCATAAAATCTTGAATAGAATTTAAAACCACCTGCGTATGGAATGCAGGGCTGTGAGTTTCCAAATGTGGGAGGCAGAGCCTTAAACTATCAAGCCCCCCTTCTGTGCAACCAGCTTCCAGTTCAGATTTGGCAGACAGACAACCTCTCTACTTTTAAGACTTGGCCTAAAACTTTACTTTATGATAAAGCTTACAATTAGTTATACTTATGCTGCTATAGGCTTAGACTGCTGGCACCATCCCCCCTGGCACTGAGCCCCTATATCCTCTCCTCTCTCGCTGCATTTATATCACCACCACATGGCACTAATGTTGTCTTCTCGCTCCTTTCTCCTTCCCTGTATCTCTCTGCAGGTAACCCTAGCTTGGGAGGTGTATATTTCAGGTGTGCAGCTAACGGTCCTCCCAACAATTTTTGGCTCAATGTTTTGTTGGTGCTTCTTGTTGCTCATTTTCTATCTCTCTCCCCCTGCCAATCACCCCAACTGGTCAAGGCAGATGGTTGCCCACCCAGATCCTGGTTCTGCTGGAGGTTTCTTACTATAAAGTATGTAAGATATTCCTCTCCACTGTCGCCTAGGGATTGCTCAGGGTGGATTTGTTGGCATTTCTCTTCATTTCTATATAGTCTCAACCTTCTGATGTAAAGTGCCTTGAGATGACTTTGTTGTAAATTGGCACAATATAAATACAAAACTATTAATCCCAGATTGGTTTTAGCAACTTTATGTGGTTCCATTACAAATTTCTTCTCTCCTAGACAAATCTTCCATCTCTGTCTCTAAAAACAATGTAGTCAGTATTTGGGAATGACCTTGTACTATGCCAACATCTCCTCTGTAATAAATTAATCTCTCCTTTCTCATGTGGACCTGCACACTGCATCCCATGTGTTGCAAACACAGGCTGATACTGTTTAGCTTTCTACAGTATTCTCTTGTAATGTTGTTTGTTTCGCTTAAAGCTGTCAGTGGACTGGAGCTAGAGAGCAGCATCTGTCGTACCTTTGTGTGGGGAAGTGGTGTGTTTTTGTTCATGCACACCTGCCACAGTTGCTGCAGCTGGCATCATCAGCAAGTGCTGTGGTGATTGAGGTGCAAAGGAATGGGTTTTTATCTCAGTATGCATATCCACTATCACTTTTCCTGTCATCTGCCTTGTAAGCATGCCATATGCACTACGAGCGCTAAACAACAAGGCCAGCCAGATTCCCTTGTCAGTTCCCCAAAACAATGAAAAAACATTGGCATTTTATCACAGTGAGATTCCAACATGGAAGTAAGGGAGAGGCTGAATAAATTCTCACTGAGTACAACTGGGGAAATAATGATACTAAATTATCCAAGATGGAGAACTGATTTAGAGGAGGTGATTACCACAGTCAATGGAGGCTGAAATTGAGCAGATGATTAGGAATAAATAAATACAATCTTGTGCAATAAATGGGCATATACTGGCCATACTAAACATCATTCTCAGACCACATGGCAACCTTAGGATCTCACATGCCAGTCATGCATGGAAGCCACCTTAACGTTTCAAAATCTACCCTAAACTGTCAATATTTTGCCAACTGATTAGATTTTTAGAATAAAAAAGAACTTCAGCCCTAGAGGCTGGTGACCTGCCAAAGTGGCTGGTGGAGCGGACAGATTTAGTGGCCGTATCCAAATTTATCAGCATTTGGCTTGTGGTAATTTGTTGCCCTGAAGGGGAGATGAAGGCGGGATGTCTGCCACAGCATCGCCTCTATCCAGATGGCCCAAGACAGAAGGGGATGGATGCAAGCACTTTATCAGCAGCCTATGTTCCATAAGGCACTCAAAGGCTCAAGTACAAACAAAGGCAACTATATGTGGCTTTGCCAAAGTTTCACCATTCATTTTAATCCATGCTGTTCTGACTGTATGACAATACGAATATTTGCTATTAAATAGTATCATAGTGTTACATACTCTGTTGTCATCTACTAGTGACAAATTAACTTTAATTCTGTTGTAGTACATTGTGCACCCTTTAAAATTAACCAATAATTTAAAATAAATCAAATTTGTGCCATTAATTTGTACCACTTTGCTTAATTGTAGTTATCACATGCTTCACTTGTTGCTCAATGATGGAAACTTGAAATGGCCTATACAGAGATGTTTGAGCCCAATTTTCTGAAAATACCAGATTATTTTTTATGCTTTCTATTGACACAGTTGTTTTTCTTTGGTTGGCATGATGTTCTACTGCGAGTTGCATGGCATGGCCAAGTTTTCCTCATACCCCAGGCTGTAATTTCTGATTTAAAAATGGTTTGCTCACCCAAAATGCTGGAAATAATCTCACAGGCTTCAATGAAAAACCTACAGTGACCCATAGAGGTCAGTAGCCAAATTTCCACAAGCATATTTAGTATCTCAACAAGAAAACTGTAAGAAGAATGCATATGTTGTGTTTAATTGTACAAGCATACAAGTATTTTCATAACCGTCATGCCAGAAAGATTTCTTCATATACATGACTTCATATACAATTCAAAGTGTTTAAACATTTATGAATTCTGGCCTACAGAAAATAAATTGAATACCAAAGAAGAAATAATGTTTGTCCACTTGATAATATGAATCATTATGGAAAATACACGACTTACTATTACTTGCTGTAGGCTACCTTGAGGCGAGGGTCTGAGCCCATTGCAAAACAGCTGTCAATGTTCCTCACGTGACACATTATTTACTGACTAACCTTAACCTAACCTACCCCATTGCTTTCATGCCTAACCCTGACCACCTGCAGATTTCAATTTTAGTATTTGTGTGGTTAGAGTAAAAAAACATGTGTGAAACTGGCACCAATTTGGCTTTATTATAACAAACTGTATTCACCACTTTGTAGCATCATGTCAAAAGGGCAATTTCAAAAGAAATGCCTAGGTGGCACCACTATTTCGAAATTTATTGATTCTTATATACGTTCAAATGATGTCTTGGGCTTAATAGCTGGTGGACTTAATTATATCTTAATTATGGACTTAATTTTGCAGTGAGAGGGTTGGAGCAGTCAGTGGGACATCCTGAGGGATCACTAAGTCTCCTCATAGCACACTCAGAAATAAAGTCACATCAGTATGGGGAATCTAAGTGGAATGTGGATGTGGAAAACAAGCAAGGGCATCTGCATAACTTATGAATGCTAAATTCAACCTTGCATGACTAATGCTAAGAAGCTGCAACCTCCTTCACTTCACATATCCTCTGTGATCTTAGCGCTAATTAGGAGTTCTTTGTTTGTATCAACTTACATTTGGGATTTACACAGAGTGAGAAGTCTGTTGCAGATTTAACTGTCAGCACTTTGATCAAAGTGATTAGAATGAGGTCTCCAGTCTAAGCAAACATTTTCTCACTCCTTCCCAGTTAAAACACCATCCTAATTTGTGTTTTGTTTTGGGGAAACCATACAGCTGCTACCTCTCAACCAGCTGAGAGCTTCTCAGTAAAAGGATATTCGAGCTCTTATGAGAGGGCTGCACATACATTATTTTGAAACTCGACAACTATATCCTTAGTGTAGTTGCCATTCACCAAAGCTGCTTAATTCATGCTAACATGCCAGGTGGGCTGTTATTTGAAGAAGCACCAAGCAAATCTATCTGTATTCTGATTTATTTGTACAAATATCATATCATTCTTTGAAATGTATCTTTGACATTAAATGACTTAGGTCCTGTGATTGGACTTTTCTTCTCCATGAGTTGACATGATGTGTTATCTATGCTCTGTTAAACCTATTTCACCGCCATTTGCACCACAAAGAAGTCCCTCATTACTAATCAATACTGTACCTTGTGTGTGTAATTACATTTTTTGTAAAACATTGCAAGTGCTCCTGAAAAATAGGTTTCCAAATCCAAATCCTGGCCTCCTTAAGATTCAGCATTCACTATGTACTGTACCTGTTACTGTAAATTGTTGATTTTCAGATAGTTTTCTGCAATTTTCCTTTCTGTTTTTGTAGTATCAGTCCTTACTGGGGTGTTTTCAACAAGTGTCGCTGGGATGTGTGCCAGCATTACTCATGGCTATTGAGACAGATCTTCCACGCATGTGTGGCAAGTGATTCTTGTTTAATAATGAGGGTGGACATGCACCCGTTCAATCAATGCCACCTATGTCTCAGCTCATTTCGCTTTCCTCCACCTCCTTCTCCTCCTCCTCCTGCATGTTTTCACCTCTCCTTCCTTCTGCAGGTGCAGTTGCTTACACTCTCAGTAATCTAGCTATTTGCCATCATTCAGGGAAGGTCTTATTTGGTTTAAGCTGTCTACAAACATTTGATACTGTGTGGCTGAGTCTTATTGTTGCTACAGTAAAAGCATTAGTGTTGTTGCCATCAATCCTTCATCTTTTACTATGGAGTGTGTTACCTTTAGTACATAAAACTAAGTGCTTATTTTTATTATCTTTAAGGGACTGTAAAACACATTTTAAGGAAAGTGAATTTTATGTATAATAATTAGCAGCCCCCTCTTCTTGAATTTATCTTTTTACCGTACACTAGCAAGAGTGCTTGCTTTGCAGTATCTGACCAGAGGTGGTAGAAATACATAAACCCAAGTAGAAGTGGACCAAAATCAACAGCTGGTAAAGTTGGGGCTAATATAATATTTTATTTTTTATTACACCCAAAAATAAGATAACTAACAAAATAAAAAAGTTAAATAAATGTACTGGAGTAATATGTAATATGTATACTGCACTGGAATGTGGTGGAGTAGAAGTAACACGGTTTTAAGTAGAAATACTGTAGAAGTACTGTCACTAACAACAAGGAAAATACATGCATGTCCACTTTCTTACAAAGTCTGTGCAGGGCAAAAATATGTGTTTAAAAATGGTAGTTACAATCATACAGGCTGCAATTCATTATACGAAACCTCTAAATTGTTTTTGGCAAAACATTTTAGCAATATATAATTAGAGGACCCTGGACTGAGGATGAGACAAGACAGCTTACTGTATTTTGTGGTAAAAAAAAAATCCCTCTGTTTGTACCACAAACACCACATTGCTTTTGTTTTAGTACAGTATAATTTTATTTTTCAATAATCTGTGAACCTTTATTTTCAGAGTTATCAAGTTCTTTTGGACAATCTGTACACTTGTTTTTTGCTTTTATATTACTTTTAGAAGTGTGTATGTGTAAGAAATGACAGGATGCTTCTGAAACTGTATGACAGTACCTACTGCATCTAAAGGTTTGCACTTTGCACTCGAGATGTTTCTATATTGCTTGATCTATATTGATTTCTAAATAATTTTGAGCCTTTTTTCAAGCATGTGAATAACTCTTGAAAGGCATTTGTCTCATACGTGTGTCATTATTCACAAAAATTGCCACAGTACACAGTAATCTCATTGAGGGGCCATACACTTTAATAGCAAATGTAACTGAGAATGTATTAATGATACTTTATTTGAGAGCATAAAAACCTGTATATTCACTTTATTTCACTGTAACAGTGGTTAACCACTAACCACTTAACAATGCCTTTTTTTGCATGTTTAAATTTGCTAACTTATGTGTCATTAAATTTGGGTGTGTGTGTGTCTGTGTGTGTGTGTGTACTGGTTGTTAATAGAGTCCCTTGAAAACAGCAGCAGTAGATTTTATCCTAGGAGGGGCCGGTACTGTGACCCCAGAGGGGAGCTGAGGAAGTGCAGGGTCAATGGAGATGTACCGCCTCAGCTGGACAATCTGACAGCACTAATGCTGCTTTTTGTAATGGGATTCTCTCCCTTCAGCTCCAAGCCTGTTATCAGTGGCCAAGTAAGCTTGCTGCAGTAGGGCCTAGGCCAGCTCATCAGCACACCATTATCCCAGTGTCTTCTGGGTGCTGAATAAATGGTCACATTAGGATGAACGGGTTGTGATCAAAGACAGACCAGGAAGATTATTATCGAAAATAAATATTTAAAAATTACATATTAAAAAATGTAAAATACAGATTTGATGGCAGCATGCTGGTGGAGTGGTTAGCTCTGCCACCGCACAGCAAGAAGGTCCCGACTATGGACTTATATGGAGTTTGCATGTTCTCCCCATTCTTGCGTGTGTTTCCTCTGGGTACTCTGGTTTCCTCCCACAGTGCAAAAACGTGCATATGATTTTAGTTGGTGACTCTAAATTGCCTGTAGTTGTGAATGGTGATCTGTCTGTGTATGTCTGTGTTTTGGAACACAGACAGAAACTGGTGACCTGTCCTGGGTCTACCCTACCAGTTGCCCAATTACAACTGGACTAGGCTGCCGTCCCCCTGTGGCCCCACACAGGATAAGCGATTACAGATTATGGAGGGATGGATGGACAGCTTGTGATGTTATTTTGCTTTTGATGTAGATAATATTGAGACTAAACCAGAACAGTAAAGTTGTGGCCAAAACCAAACGAAAACACTGGGCTGAAAGGCACTCTAGCGTATGGCTGTTTAGATTTTAAAAGATGAGTTGCGTTCTTACTTTAAATCTTGCTTTGTTTCTCAACAACATAATTAGAAAGATCATTTCTTTGATGTGTCTGAGATGTGTAGGAAGCCCTGAATCGCATCAACATATTAAAACTCCTTTACCTATTACTGGGATTGTGGGATAGAAAGTACGTCTGTCTTGATGTCTACATCTCATCTAGTGCTTCTCTGTGAGGTCCACACCCACCTTTTACAAAGCTCTGCTCATCTCTGAGTTATTAATTGCAGCTCCCAAACCGACTGCCTGAGGAAGCACTGTTTAATCACCCAGATAGTGCTGAGAGATTCATCCAGGCTTTGCACAGATTAAGTGGACATTACCAGAGTACCTAAAAAAGAGGGGAAAAAATATTCACTGGAGAACTTCAGTCTTATGGTCTTTTATTTTACAACTTTTCGGACTTCATATATTTGTCTTTTTAGAAGGTGCATACTTCTTCCCTCTAAAAGAATGCTTTATATTCATGTATTTCTACATGCCAAAACCTGTGAGCGGCTCAGTAGAGGTTAGGTGCCTTGCTCAAAGAATTAGCTGCCAGCAGATGTTAAATCAGCAAATCAGATACAGTAAAAACTGCAGACTTTCTGCAGTTTTACCTGGTTGAGAAGTACAGTATGGGCATTATACCCAAGGTAGTACACTATGTTGCTTTCAATCGTTCCTTCTAACAAGTCCCTGAAACACATTTTCAAACATGTTTTTGCCAGGGTGAGTTTGTTATTGTTGAAGACCGTTAGATGAATTTCTGTCATGCACTTAAAAATAACTTTAGGTATTTCCATCAATGTCACTGGGTGAAATTAGTATTGTACAATATGATACAAATAAGTGTAATGTAAATAGCATAAAGTGCTTCATTTATAACATAGTTTAGAAAAGCTTAAAACATATATAAAAAAGATACAATGGCAAAACAAAAAAATAGAATTTTATATTTAAAATGTGCAAAAAACCCAATAGACCCTCATAAATAAGGCACAGAGATAAACACATACTGTAGAACATGTAATGCCACTGCATACCATTGTGTTTTTCTATAGTGTTTATCCTAATACAATGTTACTTTATCAGAATTGAGCTACATTTAAAATAATTTGTTTAGGGGAATGCAAACCTTTGCACACATTGGATTTTTCTTATTTTATAACATTTTATACACTTTACAAAATGTTTTTAATAGTAAACAATCTTAAAAATTCTTTCCTACTACATTCTACTGCATTCTGCTCTCTCTCATTCTTATGGATTCTCGATCTCTCCTGTCCTTATTGGTCAGTTATTTGTCTGTGCTGTGTTTGTCACATGATGCATATTGCTCAGCAGCAGCAACAGCAGCCAGTTCTCTGTCCGTCCCGATAGAGTTGACAAAGCAACAAAGGAAAGATGCAAATTGCAACAGACTCTGGTAAACACTATTAACAATAGCCTTTTTTGTAGATAAATTGGCCGATGGTAGCTTTAGCCAAAAAAAAGACATGTTATTTCCAGAATAGTTAATGATTCCATTGGGTAAACAAGGATTTGATTGTCTCTGAGTGTACAAAACCCTGACATTAGATGCTAAATCATAGTCATAAAACTCTGGGCAACACTGAGGTGTGTCTCAGTGCCAAACTGGCATAGACTGTGGGACCCGTTCAATTAAAACCTCCACTGGGTAGAGGTAAGACAGCTTTGTCACATTGATCTCAAACATCTTGAAAGTCAAGAGTATATTGCTTAATTGTTGTTTTGCATTTTAATACTCGGAGTGTGGTTTTGTTTTGCAGATACATTTTGTGTTACTTAAAAACCCACATCACATTTGTTTGACAGCGGCAGTGACATTCAGATCCAGCTGAACCTAGGCTAGATGGATTTGAAGTATGACTCTGCAAACATACTCAAAGGGAGTAGTTGCAGGGATTTGGTCTGAGGCTTGTTCACCAATAGTAAAAGAGAAGTGTGGAGCAGAGGAGGTGGGACTGTGCTGGAGAATGATAGATAGATAGATAGGTAGATAGATAGACAGACAGACAGACAGACAGACAGACAGACAGACAGACAGACAGACAGATAGATAGATAGACAGATAGATAGATAGATAGATAGGTAGGTAAGTAGGTAGGTGGGCAGAGGCTCTCTGTCTTGTGAAGTGATGGCTCAAAGACAGTGTGTGTTACCCTTCCAACAACCCTGCTCTTTCTCCTCCTGTTTTACAACTGCCCAAGCCTGCACATTGTGAATAGATATTGATAAAATACGATTGAGAAGGTCTTTACCCTTCTCCAAAGTTTTTGCCTGTCCCTCCATTAACTGCAGCCTTCGTGATTGCCGTCTCATAGAAAGTACAAGGTAAAATGAGTGCAGAGTGAAACTGACGATAACAATGCAAGTGTAGCAGGCTGAAGTGGGGGTGGTCCACATGAATACTTTATAAAGCATTTCTCAGGCCTTCAGCCGAAAGAGCTCGGTTTGCAGCCAGAAACACTTTTCATTTTATGCTATAGATGATTTCAGGCCAATACACTTTATCAAGAATGATTGTACTCTTTACTCCATTTTGTTTGTTTGGCAAACCACTTACTAACTACACTATAATTCAAAATTCAAAATTTACATTTACAAATTTACAACTCAAAATTTATTTGAGTTGATAAAAATATTTCTTGTAATGGAGTGTTCTCACATTGTGGTATTAATACTTAGCTAACTAAAGAAAGTAGGAACTGAAATTGGATTAGCTTATTTAATTAAACCTGAAACGTCACTGTCCTACAAAGTCTGCTCAGAGAGCTTCACTTTTATATATTATAAACGTCTCAACTATATGATAATAATGAATATGTCATAGCACACCCTTTTTTACCAATTTCTTGGATGAGTATTTTTACTGTTGCAGTGAATTTCTCTCTCAAATTGGAAGCCAAATAATTAAGTCTAAGACTAGGGGGTGTAAATCTGAAAGTCCCAGTGCCTTCATTACTGCGGGAATAAAAGGCGGTTCTGGGCAGCAGCGTAATCATACACGACTAATAAAAAGACAAAGGGGCCTCTAGCGACATGCTGTTATTTTGGTATGTTATTCTAGTCTCCAATCGCTAGTTTCACTTGTGTTACCCAGTCTCCTTTCTGTGTTCAGGAAATTGGGCCTTATACTCATGTTACTAGAATTAACAGCTTTATTTTATTGAAAATGATGGGCAGTTATATGTATTTGAATGTTCTCCCTTTTTTAATTCCTGCCCTATAGTAAAGTCATTTCAAGGGCCAAACCGTCACTCAGAGATTGTTAGATGCTTCAACTGATTAATAATTGCATTCTCAGTCCAGGGCTTTGTGAACTTTGTTAAATGTAGATGTAACATTTTGGGATGTAATTACCAGTTTCTTTTTTGGGGAACAGAATGTAATTATCAAGGCTGACTTCATGACGGGCACCAGTGATGACCTTCATGCTACTGTAGTAGTCCACTCAACACACACACACACACACACACAGAGTTTTAGGCTTCACTTCACATGAATGAATGTGTTGGTATGATGTTTTTTTTCACTAGTTAGCCGCAATTAGTCGTAGGATTGTCAACAATTAATCTGCTGTTCTCCCCTGGAGGTTTTATCCGCTTGCTACCGCTAACAGTATGTCCTTCTTAATTACACAGTAATCAGCATAAACAAAGTGTTTATTGTTGTGTAATGAACTGTGTCACCCAGCGAAACAACAAGAAAGGGAGCAAAGTAAGAAGGTTGTTAGCAGGGATACAGTGCATCATTTAAGCAAACCTTGAGTTAATTTCCAATCTGTTTCATTTGCAGAATGCCTTTCGTCGAACATTTTAGAATGAGATAAATGTTAACAACTTAACAACTTTGTATAAAGTACCATCAGTCAGAATCTGGTCAGTTCTTTTTTGTCCATATTATTGTTTGTTTCATGGTGGCTTCACTTCCTAATTTACTTTTCAATGCATATATTTACAAAAGTGTCACGGGAGGGGGGCGGGGGGGTGGGGGGGTAGAGGGGGGTGATGGCCTTCTCTTATTTGCAAAGTGAGTCAGCTGGTAAATCGCAGGACAATGTTGTCCTCACCCCCCAACTCACACCTTAGCACCAATACCTGTATCCTTCTCTACCCGTTTCCAGTTTTCGTGCACTCCAGTCTCCTGCTCTTTGTGTGGATACTGATGTGAGACAAGTGTTTTGCCAGTTTGTGGCGTTACACGTTACGTAATTGACAAGTGTATGCTTGAAGCTGCATATCACACCCAAATCCCCTCACGGATGTATTATCCCCTGACCCTCAACAAAATAAAGGAAAAGCCCTGCTCTTCAACAGTTTCTGATGTTCCATTAGGGACACACCTCTATGTTTTTAAGATGATGGACATGCACACACTCACACACACTTTAAACAGTTGCAAAAACCTGTTTTCTGCTTTAATAAATCATCACCTGAAGCTTACCATTCAGTCCTGCTAAAAACCAAGATTATCTGATATGTCAACGTGTTATCATTCAAGGGCTTTACGTTACCTACCATTCATCAAAGTATGACAGGAATTATTTTGGTTTGGTGCTATTAATCATTTTCAAAGAAAAGGTGTCAGAAAAGGTTGGATGACTTAATTTAGCTCGTAAACAAGCACAGAGCGGAAAAGTGGAAACACCTAGAGTTAAATTAACTGCTGCCACTGCTGTTGTTGCTTCCATTATTTCAAATAATAATATAATATTTTAAACCTAAAACAGGGAAAAGTACAAGATCCCTTTTACCTCAGCTGTGAGAGCAGAGATGAGTGGACTCAAGTAGTAAAGTGAAATGATAACAGCATTGTGGCAGAGGTCTTATTACCCCCTCTGCACTGATCAGAAATGTAACATATGCTGAGATGAACCAGTAGGTTAGCTGCAGACTGTATCTTATACTGCAGGTCATTAGTTTTACTGCACGCTTTTGGTGGAATTATGTCAAGCTAGAATGTGTGAACCAGATCAAACCCAAGAGGACAGAAAACTATTTGTTCAGCATATTCTTCGCTTATATACTCTACCGTAGAGATTCATGTACTATCATCTGCATGATCAAAAAATGCTCATTAGTTGTAGTAAACAAAAATGCAAGAATTACCTAATAAAATTTGGATATTCTTGTGCTTGTGTAAGTTTCCTCAGGGTAGTACGATTTCCCCCAAATCCAAATATATGCATGTTACTTTAACTGGTCACTGTAAATTGCCCGTAGGAGTGAATGTGAGTGCGAATGGTTGTCTTAAAGATAATGGATGGTTGGATAGATTGTGTCACATGGTTTTTCCTTGACAAAGTGATGTTTGATGAAATTACCCGCATTCTCATTGGACTGTGACTGTTTCTTCATAGAATTGATGTCAGATAACAGAACATTACTAAATGTAACTTTCTTCTGATTAATAGGGGTGCAAAACATGAATAATATTGAATAAAATGAATTACTAAAGACTGAGGCTTCAAAGCTGGATTAATGATTGGGGCAACTTAGCAGACTACCTATTTAGTGTTATTTATTTGAATAGCTACAGGCAAGTGTGGCTAGTCTGGGCTGCTGACATATTATATGGCAAGAATGTACAAAAAGCAGCAGGTTGAATCTTAAATGTGTTTTACATGAATAATACCAATATTTTTACTCAAATTGCACTACGAGATCAGAGAGTACAGGATGAAGATGAAACGATCATACATGAAGCATGAAAGTTCCCCGAGTTTAGGCCGTGATATTATGTACTGTACTGTACTTGTAGCCTCTAATGAATGTTTTTACAAATTGAAGTTCAAAGTAACCTGCTGAAATATGTAACAAAATCTAAACCTGCACGGTCCAAAGAAAAAGCACACCAATCATTTTTTTCCTTTTTTCCACCTTCCCTCTTATTTTTGTTTTGGCAGAAAACCTTTCTGTCTTTCCCAGGGCTTATAAATCAGTCTTTATCTTGAGAGGTTATGGGTTCTGAGAAAGTAGAATTATTTTGTTCTACTTTGAATTAAAGAAGCATTAGCACAGGTCAGCTCTCTACAATGAGTCCACAGAATTGTAAAAACACTGTGATGTACGTAAGCCTGTGTGTTTGTCTGGACTTATGATGATGGACTGTAATTGTCTTCTTAAATATTCAATTAGCTGCTGCACTCTGCAAACAAACTGTTTTTTAGCTCTGCTTTCTACTGAACAATTATCCGGAAATCCAGAGCTGTCAGGGGATGTTGTCATAGTACAGAGGACCATACTATCTGCAGAAAATTGCAATGTTTTGGTTTAATTTTACTGTGTATGAGTCATACATAAACCTCAGGCACAGCAAAACTCCATCCCCATGCTTTAGCTGCTGCGAAATGTCCACATATCAAAGTTTGTATGTGCATGGACAGCGGGGCTACCATGCGGTGCAAGTTTTGCAGCTTGATGCCTGCTTTTGAGTAAAACACTGAATCCTGACCACTTCCTGGTTTTTCTACATTCACATACAGTATAAAGTCAAAAAAGATGACAGTTCCGGTCACTGATTTGGTCGTGTCTTTTTATTAGCTTATATAGTAGGTTAAGTATAGTGTATGTCAGATTTTTACTGCATGTTTAACATGTATTTACAAAGTAGTTGTGTCCAACTATTTTGACTTGCAGGGGTCTCCGCTAGTTACTGTAAAGTTCACAGTGATCACAGCAGCTGACTTCTGTTTGCATTGAAATAGTTCCAATTCCTAACTCAGCGTAAAATTTCAAAGTGCCTTTTTTACGTTTGGGTTTGTGCTAGGAAAATAATTAATGAGATGTAAAGTGCAGGGTGCTACAGGTGCTGGTTGATGTATTTTTAACTTTGCAGAGATCCTAAATAGGAGTTTCTTTAAGTCTTTATGCTAAGCTATATTGCACAATGGTATTAATCTTCTGATGCCTCTTGGAAAATGGTGGCATACTGGTGGTAGGCCACTAGTATAATAAACATACTTGTATTTAAAAAATGTTTGTCACTTTGATGGAAGGAGTTGTTGGAGATTAACCCACATGCACATCCAAACAATCCGTCAGGCTGCTTCCACTTTTGCAAAAAAACCCTCGTACAAAGAGAGTGTGAAATCCCATGTCTTGATGCATACACCAACAATGATTATATGCTTATGCGCTTTGTCATTTATACATGACTGGAGCACTTCTGTGATTGAAAGCAGAGGAAAGCTCTTGATCAGTGTAGCATTCTCCAGACAGTCAACCCTTGAGTCAGTCAGCTAGCTAACTCTCCCTCTGCATTCATTATTAATCACAGAATTACACTGGGGCACTACCCAATGGTGGGTTTGGAGAGTCATATTAAGAGTATGCAGTACCTGACAGCTCACCTGCATAATGCACAGCAAGTGAGGTATCGGGCATTGATATAATGCACAAATATTGCATTAGGATTCTGCTGCATTGAGGCTGGGCTGAGGATTTTCAACACATACTGCAGAGAAAATGTATCTGATTGGGTGTTGTGTAAATGAATCAGATTACAGTAGATGTGAGTATCGGGGGTATGAAGCTGTGTCTATTTGAGGTATGGCCCCTAAATTGTTCGGATCTTCATTTACCCCTTGAATTGCTTTGTTAAACGTACAAACTTCTGTACAATAATATCTTATAATAATTCCTAATTCTAGGAAGCGTTATGAATGATGTGAGAACTGGCCATTTACCAACAGCTCTTTAGCTACAGGAACCCTCGACTGCCACCCAGAATAATCAGTCTTCTGCTGTTGACCTCTGATCAGCGCTACAGGATCAGTTGGGAGATTAAGTGACATTACTTGAGGAAGTGGGAGAATCATTCATTCACTTCTCATCACTGACCAATCTTCTCATACCCGAACCAGCTTGTTGGACTGGTGACCTGCCAAACCAGAGGAAATAGTCTCTTACAAGAGCATTGCATCATGTTAAGTAGAATAAAATGTGTATTAATCAAAGTTCTACTTTGAGCTGTGACTGTGTGTCAAGATAATCTTCATTCAGAAGTGATTTAAGGTCTTGTCCAGAATCCGGAGGGAGAGACAGAGAGAGACGAGGTGATAACTAATGCAGCCAGGCTTAACTCTACCTTTGATGTTTATACCAGAAATCCAAGGTGCTCAGAGCCTATCTGTCCTTGAAGCGAACACACCCAGGAATCTCTGGAGGGGGAGAGATATTCTAATCCTAGAGCCAGCTAAAACCTGGAGAGAAAAGTTGACTTTGTATCGATTTCTCTTTTTGCTCACTGTGGGTGTCTTCTGATCATAGCTAATGAAACGTTGCATGGCTTTGCTACTCACTCGCGCAAATTTAGCCATGAGTCAGAGCTGCATCTGGACATACTTATCATGTGGACCTATACATTAAAGCTTAAAGCTGTATTTCACATATCAGAATTTAAGTGTGAATATATGCATTTTAAATTCAGGAAATATCAGCTGGCATATCAACTTGCTTATGCTTGGTTTCACAATAAATGAAGACTGGTAAAAGTGTCAACAAATTACTGCATCTTAATTATATATCTGCTGTTAAGATGCAGATATGTAAAGTTAAACATGTTAAAAATATTAAGTTAAAAATTTGTATTTTACCTACTTCATAGAAACGAAACTTTTGATTTTCTTTAACTGGGAGTCAGTTTTAACCCCAGCTGCTTGCCTGCATAGCAGCTAATATCTGAAGTGAACTGCTGATGAACTGAATTTGGAAATTATATATTACAATCAAGTCAAATGTTGCTTAAAGTATGAGGCAATGTTTTAGGGACCATTACATCCTATTAATCCCCTAGTCTTAAAAGAAAGACAGCTTGCGAGGAAGCATGTGTTTGATTTCATCATCAGTTACATCTTCAAGGGTGCAGTTGATCCAGTGGTTTTGCTGCCAGGCTTTTGTTTCCTCAGCCATCAAAGGCAGCACAGCCTCTGGACAGGTTGGTGTGTATTGCAGAATGATTCATCCCATTGTACGAAGCATCAAAACCAATTTGCACTGCAGTACTGGACACTGGTCTTTTTATTTCTGTGTTTCTGTGATGTCTGTATTTCTGAAGCAGTATTAAGGTCAGGTTGACATATCTGTTCGTTGAAAGTATTGAGTAAGTGTTACCTCATTATTAGGATTCACATATTGAACGGGCAGACTTCCAGCTCGTATAATTAGCCAAGAATAGATCGGTAGACTAGTTTTTATGTGATGTTGCCCTACCTCCAAATCACTTGTATCACTGTACCACCAGTAATAGAAGTTGTATCATTTGTTGCATGTATTTACATGTAATTATATTACTTTCCTGGGTTTCTATAAGTAGTATTTTAATTTGGAGCATGGCGGTGGAGTGGTTAGAGCTTCCGCCTCACAGCTCGAAGGTTACGAGTTTGCGCCCCAGCCGGCTGAGGCCTGTGAGTGGTTGTCTGTCTGTGTATATCTCTCTGTGGCCCTGCCTCTCGCCCCCCCTCGTGACCCAAATAGGATAAGCGGTGACAGATCATGATGGATGAATATTTGCATCTGTAGAAATATTTATTAATTGTTATGTAATTTACTCATTTTGGAAAGCACTTGAAGGCATACGCAGAGGAAGCAAGCCAGGTTCTTCTAAAAGGGGTCCCGAAGGGACATTTCCACAGCAAATGTGTGTCCTGTTAATTAGTTTTCAGAGTTTGCATTTTTTGGTGCTATACCTCAAACATAGTGAATAATATTTTAGAAATCATTCTCAAATGTGATGGTGTGTGGGTGATGTGATAAATTTTGCTTATTTGCTTAAACGTGAATAAACAGTGTAACAGTTGTTCAAATGGAATATAAATAAAAGCATGCACAAAGATGGAAGAAATAATAAAGTTATTTCTGCATGAACATTTTGCATGTAACACACTGCTTTTTATTTTTGTGTTTTAATATTACTGTTAAGTGTGTAGCCCGCATAAAAATATAATACTGTACTTGTGCATCATATTGGCCTATTGGCATATTGGCCAACATACACAGACAGATAAGCATTTGTTTGTTCATCTTTATAGTGTCGACTTTATTCTGTTAAGTACCTTGAGATGACTTTGTATAAATGAAGTTGAAATTACTTTAATTGAATTCATGCTCACATTCACATCTATGGGCAATTTAGAGTCACCTAACCTAACTTAACTTAAAACACACATGTCTTTGGACTTGTGGGAGGAAACTCAAACAAGCACAGAAAGAAAGGTGCAAACTCTGCTTAGAAAGGCTGCACCTGGCAGGTAGATTTGGACCAGGGACCGTCTAGCTGTGGGGCGGTAGCACTAACCATTCTACCACTATGATGCCTGTCTGTATAAGAACCAGATATTAAAAATTCACTCAGTGGGTTGGCGGAATATTTATTGTCCATGACCTTGTCTTTTATCCACAGATCTCCCCTGGCGGACAGAACAAACAAGTCGACTCTAACAGAGCTGTGCGTGTCCTCAGTCTACTTGTGGTCTGACGGCACTCACCAACATCAAAGGTACTCCTGCCTCTTTTTCTACACCTCCAGCCTCCTTTAATCACTTTGTTCAGCTCATCATTGCAGTAATTACATTTCCTGACAGTTTTTTTGGTTGGCAAATCGAAGACTTCACTTTCTCTGTTATCTTACCTTGAGGGAGGTTCACTTTGTTGCTGTGGTGCCTTGTATGATTTTTATTTCAATACATTCAGGAGCTTCTTCCTCCCGCAAATGTGTTCTGATTTAAATAACTCACACAGTTGAATCAGCTGAGGTAAATGTCATCTGAAAAGCGGATTTAGTTCTCTTCACTGATTTTAGCCTGTTTTAGGGCTGAACAGGAGAATATGTTCTGGTCCAGTTCTTAAGGACAGACTGAGCCTTGTGAGTGAATGTTTGAAGTCTGTCACATGTAGTTAGATACAGATTTGCTTAGATAAGACTCATAAAAGCAGTGTGACTATGCATACATTTTGCTCTTTTCTGCATGCATTTACTTTAAAGTAACATTTTTGTTGCAATAATTTAGTTTGGCTTCCTAATTAAAAGCAAACAATTTTTACTTGTTATTTGATTTTTAACCTTAACCTCTTTAACCTGTTGGTTGCTTATAATGGAGAAACTGAGAAAAAAACTAGTCCTTATTTAAGAACTGGAATAAACCTCAGAATTTAGTTCAAAGTTTGATGAAAGATGAAACTAGATGTTCTCTTTGACCAGAGAATCAGCTCCAGATAATCAGGGTCATACATTGTCTGACACAAGTAGCATACAAGAAGCGATTCTCTGTTTAAGGTTAGAGGACCTAATACCTGCAGGAGGCAGGACATGATGCAAAAAAGACCGTTTTGGAAATTGCAGTATTTTGTTTAGAAGTAGCCACTCACCTGTAATGACAACTATTTTTGCATCATCAGTACTAAGGATGAATTTTTTGCGTTGATATCACTGCTATATACTGACGCTTGTAATTCTTAGCGTCTTTATGTAAATGACTTGTTTTTCACTCTCAGATGTTTGTATTTATCAAGTGGCATGCAGGTAGCATAATAGATGTCATCAACATTCCCACCTGCTCACTGAGAATTATCTGGACAATGACTTGCTCCATTCAAACAAGAACTTAATCAAAGTGACCTTCTACAAGTGAGATAGGATTCACTGTCTGGTCCAAGTGATTTGAACATTTATCTTTACACAGACAGCTTGACTAGGTAATAGGTTTAGGGTTGCAGTGCATGGCTGAAAATATCTATGTGTGTGCATTCTAATGTAAAAGAACTATTTATGTAGTTGTATATGTGTGTGCATTTCTGTTTCCTGCATGAAAAAGCAAAGCAGCCCAAAGAAAGAGGATGAAATAAAATGTGGATGGATTGATGTACAGCTGGATTCTTTTCTTCTAGCTCTGAAAGTGATCAGCCATGAACCTAATGTAACATATTGTAGTTGTCTTACCCGGCCTCACTAACCAATATCCACTTGGGAGTTGATGACCAGCAACAAGTCCTCATTTGAAGAAATGTTGTATTTTTTTTAAATGCTATTCACACAGTCCAGTGATTCTTAGGGTATTACATATGTATTGGTAACGACAATCTTATTTTGTTTATTACACGTTAGCCTTAACGCTTAGCATTAGAGCTGCCATTTCTATCTATTTTGCATAATTTTTAACAGTTACCAGATAAAAAAAAACTATTGACATTTTTTTTTGAAGACTGTTTAGTTCTTGGCCTTGCAGGTACACCCTTGAAACATTTATGCAAAATGGCAACACTTATGAAGTCCATGCGTCTGTCATCCAATGACAAATAAAGCCTTTACTTATTAGTAATTCAGACTGAATTTCATACTCTTGTGTAGTACTTTTAAAGACTTGCAACAGAATGTCACTACAACGAATTACTTAACTTTGAGTTACTCTAAATAAGAGTTATGACATATTGGGAGAACATTTCCTATAGGAGTCTGAAATCAGTGGCTCTTAAATGAGTTAAAGGGGGAGAAAAACCTAAAATTGCTCATTTGTCTTATGACTATATTAATGTATTATCATCAACAGCATATGCCAGCAGATTGAAGACTGTTCCCACCACCACATTCACACACACACACACACACACACACACATACACGCGCACACACATACACAGTAGGAGGAGGAGCAGGTGTTTTAAGCATCCAATTGTCCCAGTGAGTGATGCATCTTCAGATGGGCATCACATGGGTTTAGACAAGGAATTAATTTGAGCTGCAATTAAGGCCTCAGGAAAGGGAGAGACTGGTGGTAATTTAAGAGGAAGGACCCCACCGCCCACCTAGTCTGCCAAACACTGATGGCAGAACATATATCTTCATATAGCTTTGCCTCTCAATCTGTTCCCTCATCCACATGTAAACCCCACTATTTAGACCCCTCATGACACACACAACTCACTACTTCAAAGCCTTTATAGCTTGGTCTCTAGTGTAATTTCTGACAAAAGTTGAAACCAAATTTTTATGCTGTGGAGAATAATTTGTTTTCCATTGTTGCTGAGACTTACTGTAGATGAGACGATGGAGGCAATACAGTGAACAATGTAAATTATTTCAAGTTGGCTCAACCTAGAAACATACATAACATATTCCAGTCACATGGACAGCGTTTACAGACAGATCTGTGTTTCTTTGACATTTCCCATTTTAAGTAGTCAGTAATTAATTTGACATGAAGACCTTTCAGCTGCAGGGTTGAATATTTTAAATTTACTATTTACTAAATCCCTGTATGATGTTTTAAAGCAACCTGACTTATTTTAGCAAAAGACCTGGGTAAAAGGCCTGCTATCCCTGCTCTGTCTGAAAAGTGCCTCTAAATTAAGACATTTTTTTACTTCAACCTAAAGACACTGACATGAGGTGAGAAATACTTGGAAAAACTACATATATTTTTTTTCTTTATAAATGAGCTTTATAGAGGGGTTGATTAGTAAATTGGGTAAACTTTAGCCTGAATCAGGCTAACTGTTTAATTACTGTAGCTGAAATACAGTAACCTACTGCTGGCAATAGTTTCATATTTAGCATATTTAGCCGTAAGACAGTGGTATCAATATCTGGACCAGAAAACAAATATAGCACATTTCCCAAAATGTTGAACTCTTGCTTTCATTTCTGATTAGAAAGCCACACTTAGATGCCGAGTATGGGGTTCTCTTTAGAGATATGGGTGCTGTTGCACATCTAGTTGTAACTTTCCACAGCAAAACAAGACATCACAGTATCAAGTCCTGTCATACAATGTCAGTCAACAGCACACTCAAATTGGCCTATTTATTGTTTTTCAAGAGATGAAACCAAGGGAACAAAGGTTGAAGATCATAATGTATCTGCTTTGACATACTAAACAAGGCAGAAATGTTTCCATACACAAAACAAGAATTTTATCTTGTCAATGAGAGAATCACCAAGGTTTGGATTTCCCTTTTTTTTCTTGCTTACAGTGGTATTTTTGTGATTTAGTTGCAGTGTCATGTAGTCATATAACCAATAGCAGCTTGTTTATTTAAAGCTGTTAGGAAAAACATAACTACAGACAGGGATATGAAGCCAGAGTGACTTGTCATTGGAAGATGTATTTTAGTGCAGTCCAATGAACCTGATGAATAAGGTGCCAAGAATTTATTATTGGATTTTCCAGCAAGCCTTTGAAGTGAGCGACCGCTGCATCTCATCTGACGATGTACACTCGAAATTGTGGTAGTGTGAATATGTGTATATATTTATTACTGGGATATTTTTAGACCTGGGGGTTTGTTTTGAAGTGCATTTATCCTTTATCCAAGGAAAAGCCTTGCAATAGCACAAGTGAAGCATGTAGTGAGCTGCTGCATCAACTCAACTGGTGGAGTGTAAGTCTGTGGTTTCATTTTAATTAAAAATGTTTATGCCTTAAGAGTAGTCAAATCTAACCAACTTTCCTTTTTACAATTAATTAAAAATTTCCCCTTTTTTCCAAAACCTATCTTCTTGATTATTTATTTTTCCCTCCCAAGTAATGTAAACTCCCAAGTGTTGCTTCCACAAATGACACTTGAGGTGTACTTAACTTGAAACTTACTAGGGTGTATGTAATTGAGGATGGGTTAAAGGTGCAGACCTTGGCTGTGTTTTTATTCGCTCTGAATGACCTAGGCCATTAGCAAACATCTGCTGCTTTAAAACACCAGGGCTGCCATGCTGGAAGGGGAATTCTTTAGATGCCCCTCCTTGTGCATTCAGGACTATTTTAAGTAGGCCCTGAAGTTGGTGTTTAATGATAAGCTGTGGGGTGTAGCTGACATGCATGCCATATTATTCCCTTTATGACTCAGGAAGCAATGGCTACATTGCCCCTTGCAACCCTCTAGGGGTGTGAATTGAGTCCGTCATCAAGTGTGTGCAATCAACATGGCTTACAGTCCCCCTATTGCTGTAAGTTGTCTTAAGTAGTGTATATTTTTGGAAACAGACACAGACACCAGTTTTCAAGTAGCCATTGCTCAACCCAGTTTTAACTGTGAGACTAGATTACCAGGCCATGCCAATATTAAAAACCAAACTTGAAAATGACAATGCCTGTGCAGGAAGAAAGAGAAATGGATGTGGAGTTTTATTTTAAAACACAGGCTCCTCAGTGTGTTATGCTTTGTGAGGAAGAATGAAGGAAGAGTCGTGTCAGATGAAACTCCACATAAATAAATGATCAGTGTGCAACATACATCAAAGCGGGATTGTGTGCTTCTGAGGGAATAGGGGCTTCAGACTCACCATGTCCTATACTGAAGAATGAATCCTGTTTATGCGCACATACACACACACTCTGTTTCTGTAATTCAACTGGTTTGAGATTCTAATGGTTGCGTCTGCATTGATCATCCCCTATTGAGCGAAACCACTCCCCCTTGATCATTGTCTGTTTCAGTGGCAATATCAGCTACCAAATACTCAAAATGCTTTGATGTAATTTGCCTCCTGACTCACAGTCTGTAAGGGGTAGGATTTAAAGTTGGACCCAATAACTCACCAGACACTAGTGCTCAGTTTAAGAAGTTTCTTTAAAACAGGAAAGAGTAGGTGAAGGCAGGATGGAGATGTAGAAGGCCTCGCTGGATGGCATCTGTGATACTTTGATGATGACTGACTTGACAAGTGGCTAAATGAACAGTGGTGAGGAACTCTCTGGGGAAGATAAAGTGGTCTGGATCTGTAGTACAGAACAGGCCAGGTAGTGAGTATGTGGGTCCCAGTAATGGTAAAAATCCAATCCCAGATGTGAGAAAACTTTCTATGGGGACAAGATTAGCAAAATGTCTGTATGTGTTTAAACATATGCATACTATGGTTAACCTTCCTCCTTAAACAGCATGGTAACGGGGCTCCGTGGTAATCTTAATTCTTTATGGGCATTATCCTTAAAGTCATTCATTTAGTCAGCAACAGGGAGAATCAAGGGAGAACAGTAACTCACAAAAACAAGGTGGCAGGGAGAGTCAGGTCGTAAGCTTAGCATGATCAGGATTGTGGATGGATAAACTTGATGAAGGCTTGAGACTTCCGGTGAAAGTGCAGAAAATCTGGCAGCTTGGTAAGGAAACTGAGGGGGTGTATAAACAAGAGAGGAAGATCAGGTGAATCTGATTAGAGGTTATTGGTGAAGCAGTGGGAATGTGATGTAAACCAAACAGGAAGTGATTGCAGGAGGAAGTCCTTCAGGCTTTATTGATATATTTTAAAATTATCTTCTGGTACCTAAATAAATCAAGTAAAGTCAAATAAAAGCTGCTATTTGGGCCGTGTAGACACCTTGATTTTAATAGTAGTCTATTTGTTTCATCACATGTATGTGAGACAGACGACTGAAAATGTGGCTGAGATGCTCTCAGTGTAGACGTGCTGTAAAGGATCAATTGTACTGTGATTGTGGAAAAGTATTGCTTGTAAAATGTTGCTGATGAAATGTTTTCTACAACCCCAATTCCAAAAAAGTTGGGAAGATTTGAAAACATAAATAAAAACGAAATGCAATGAGATGAGATTTGCAAATGCAACTAACTACATGTTGAAACTGAGACATTTTACAATTTCATGGAAAATACTAGTTGATTTGGAATTTGATGGCAGCAGCACATCTCAAAAAAGTTGGAAGAGGGGCAACAAAAGACTGGAAAAGTTTTTTGTTTTTTTTGTCTTTTCAGCTTATCCCGTGAGTTGAGGGTCGCCACAGTTTTTTCCGATGCCCTTCCTGACGCAACCCTCCTCAATTTCTACCGGGCTTGGACCGGTACTGCTCAGCTGGGGAGGGGAAGGGGCTGTTGGGGGTTCAGTGTCTTGCCCAGGGACACTTCGACATATAGCCGTGACCGGGGATCGAACCACTGACCCTGTGGTCGTGGACGACTGCCTTTACCAGCGGAGCTACAAAAGGCTGGAAAAGTAATTGTCGCAAATCAAAAACAAATGCATGAGCATTTGAACTAATTAGGTTAATTAGCAACAGGTCAGTAACATGACTGGGTTTAAAAGGAGCATTTCAGAGAGGCAGAGTCTCCCGAATGTAAAGACGGGCAGAGTTTCACCAATCTGTGGCAAACTGTGCCAAAGAGTTGTGGAACAATTACAGAAAAATATTCCTCAACTTGAAATTGTGAAGACTGTTAAGATACCACCACATACAATATATAGTATCATCAAAAGATTCAGAGAATCAGGATGGATCTCTGTGCACAAGGGGCAAAGCTGAACATAAAAACTAGATGTGCGGGATCTTTGGGCCCTCAGGCAGCACTGCATTAAAAACAGGCATGATTCTCTACTGGACATTACTGCATAGGCGCTGCAACACTTCCGGAAATCACTGTCTGTAAACACAGTTCCCTGTGCATTTCCACAAATATAAGTTAAAGCTGTATCATGCAAAGAAGAAGCCATATCCGAGCATGATCCAGAAACGCTGCCATGTTTCTGGCCCAAAACTCAAAATAGTTTTAGGCAAAAACTTATTCTTAATTCTTTATGGAAACCATTGACGATGTGTCCTGTGGACTGAAGAGAGGGAACAACCAGCTTGTTATCAGCGGACAGTTCAAAGGCCGGCATCTCTAATGGTGTGGGCAGTGCATTATTGCTTATGGCATTGGGAGCTTACACATCTGGAAATGCACCGTAAATGCTGAAAAGCACATACAGTATACTCCCATCCAGACAATGTCTCTTTCACAGAAGGTCTCACGTACTTTAGCAAGACAATGCTAAACCACATACTGCATCCATCAAAACAGCATGGCTTTGCAGGAGAAGAGTCCAGGTGCTGAAATGACCTGCCTGCACTTCAGAGCTTTCACCAATTGAAAACATTTGGAACATTGTAAAACAAAAAATCTGGCAACAAAGACTGTTGAGCAGCTATAATCCTGCATCAGACAAGAATGGGACAACATTCCTCTCCTAAAAGTCCAACAACTGGTTTCCTCACTTACCAGACATTGCAGACAGTTGTTAAAATAAAGAGGGGATGCTACACATTATTAACCCTCGCCCTCTTCCAACTTTTTTGAGATGTGTTGCTGCCATCAAATTCAAAATGAGCTCATATTTCTCATGAAATAGTAAAATGTCTCAGTTTCAACATCTGATATGTTGTTTATGTTCTATTGTGAATAAAATATGGGTTGATGAGATTTGCAAATCATTGCAATTTGTTTTTTGTTTTTTTGTTTTGTTTTTTTCCATTTTACACATCTTCCCAACTTTTTTTGTAATTGGGGTTGTAAAACAGATATAGTTATGCTGCCTATGGTGATTTTTGCACCAGGACCCTTGCTGACCCACTAGTTGTTGGTTGGCTGGTTTCTATTGACAAATATCTAACGAATCCTATGATAAACACTTTCTGAATGTTTATTTTGAAATGTATGAAGATAATATGTTGAAGTACTCTTGGCACCAAATTAATTAGACTTGGGTTTTCCATAAAAACAAAAAACAACCCAGTCATAAAAACCATATGCTATGTGTTGCTTTTCATTTCTGTTTTAACCTCTGGCACTTTCTCTTTTGTTTTTTCTTTGTTTTTCTTTCCCTTCTCTCCCAGCTCCCTAATTCTTCTTACTGTCTCATCCCTCTACTTCCTATAGTGGGGGATGTCTGTTTTTTAACACCTCTCAGACTGTTTATCTACTAGGTCTGTATTGCAGTGGATTGGTATTGCCAACCCCATTTGTTATTGTGTCGTCATTCTCCCTGATATAACGCCACCATCAGTTATGGATATCAGGGTGTGTGTGACAGTGATATTCACTGTGGCTTGCAAGTGTTATCTGGAAATCATAAGTGTTTATAATAGACAGAGTGTGTGTGAGTACCAGGCCTGGCTGTCTGCAACTGTTTGACTTGTGCCTGCAGTGTTGCTTGTGTGCTGCAATGCATTGTGGCTCTGTGCATGACTATGTCCTGTCATAGTTCCCTCCCTTCATGCTGGCGATGATTGTTCATTCACCGGGGTGTGATCATTCCTTTCCACCATTTTGAATGTCCAAAATCAAAGACCCTTGTTTCTCTGACCCTTGTGTGCACTGCTGTTTTATCCCTTTGTTGTACTTGGAAGTGGTGAATCATGTTGTCTTTTTGCTGCACTAATGTTCCAGGAAAACTGTATTAAACTATATCTTTGTTGCCAGGATTGTGCTAATTCTAAGAAAGACTCAAAATTCTGAAAGTAAAGCCATAATAGGCACCCAGCAGAGCGTCCTCAATTTTGTTTATGCTGGGCTTGTAATATTAAACATATCAGATTTTCATGTGCAGCCAGCCTTTGAGCTTGTCCCTTTATCATATTGGCTCAAGAACCAAAGTCTAAATTAATCACATTTGATTGGAACAGTTAGACTCTCTCTATGACCATTATCCCGTCAAAAACAATTCTATTTTTAAGTGTCATGTTGGTCTTTGCTTCATGGTGCTTATAAGCTTCTGTTGTATGCCAATTTTTTCTTGGCCAATAAAATAATTACAAAGTTTTGTATTTGACTTTAAGCATTAGGCATGTGCCTGTTGATGCCACTCGCCCAGGCTGGGTGTGGGCGTCTTTAATGACTTCATGCCTCCACCCCCTCCTTTCCTTTCTCTTCCCCCCCTTCTCAACTTGGAAGATCTGTACAACTGTGACCTACACTGGACATGGAGGACTATGATGTTCGCTCAGCAGCCAGTATCCTGGCCTCAGTTAAGGAGCAAGAAGCGCGCTTTGAACAGCTTACCCGAGCCCTCGAGGAGGAGCGTCGGAACGTCACCCTGCAGTTAGAGCGTGCCAACCTGCCTTCCAACCCCCCTACCAGCCAACCGCTAGCATGGCAACAAGTGGTGATACAGGTAAATGATGCCAGCACACTAGCCCAACCCCTCCTTGTGTTTGCAACCTCCAACTTGCGCTACCATGTGTTCGCCTCCCTGACTACTTCTCCAAAGCAACATCTGCCTCTCCTGCTCCTTCCTTCCATCTGAGCAAGCTTATTCCATCATCATGTGTGCTCACAGTCACTGCTTTCCATCACCGGTGGACATTTCTGTGATTTTTGGATACTTGTTCACATTGCGTGAACCCTGTGTCTTAGATGTTGTGCAATAATCTGCTTTGTGATGACTCATCTATAAAAGAGAGCTGATGAGATTCAACCCTTTATTCTGTCTCCCTTCGCCTCCCTCCTTTCACACCATGGCTGGTCATCTAATCCCATGCCCTTTTGCCCACTGGTCTTTGATACTGTCTGGTGGTGCTGCTGATTAGATGTGGCCTTTTGCCCAGCTCTGGCCAGCATCTGGGGGAAATTAGAGTCACGGCCAGGACTCCTGTTAATGCTGGCAGACTTTGTGGGAGCAGGAAATGTAAGAAATGTAATCTTCTAAAAATGTCAACAGTCACAACAGCCTATTGATTTACACACTTCAAACACTTAACCACTGAGGAAAAATGTTAGTTAACGCTTCCTCTGTTAATAACTCCCAAGGTCAGCCTACATTACATCTTATTTGGGTCAATTTTAACCTTTGAATTGCTGAGTGATGCACATGCTTCTGTTTTGTCTACAAAGTATATTCTCATAACTTTCTTTATTTTTACACTTGGGTTAAAAACCCTTTTAGACTGTATACACGTGTTTTTGTTACTAGAATTTGAAGCACACTTTGGTGATGCAGCACCTGTAGCACTTAGGTACATCACCTTTAATCACAGTAAACGAGGCAGTCTCATGTATTATTGATAAGACAAGACTTGGAGAGATGGATCTGCTTTGCCTACATTTGCCTGTGGTTGTATTCGCCTGCAGTCACATTTTGTTAGCAGTCAGTGTCAGTGTTCATTTTTAAAAGGCTTATGGCCAATTTGACCTCATAAAAGGATAATGAAGAGATGCAGGAGAGGTATAGCAGTTTATAGTAAACATGTCATCCCTTCACCTAAAAGAGGGTATGAGCTACTGCTTTTTGTTTGTGCATGTGTGTGTATTTGTGTGTATGGGCACAACTTTCCATAAATGTGTGGACACATTTCTGTTGAGATGCATTGTTGTGAAAACATTTGATCCTCACAGCTTTAGGCTAAGGTTCTTTTTAGGTTTACAAATGTACATGTTTATATGAGAGAGAGACTAAGGGACAGTCAGACATGGTCAAAAACCGGTCAGTGATTTACTGGACAGTACTAAATAGTACTTTTTAGTACCCGTTTTCTTCAACTGTAAGTCAGTATCAGTATTCCCCCAGTTAACCCAAGCTGCTTTTTTGCACACTGGCAGGTCATTTGGGCACCACAGGGCACCACTCATGAAACCATTCCTCATTTTATATCACGGTGAAAAGTCGCCAGGTTCAGTCACCAGGTGTGGGACAGCAAGTTTTATCTCTAAATGCCTCTAAATGCCTGAACAAATTGAATGTGGGAATAGTAGGGTATCTGCTCCAGGGCAAACAGCACCTGAGATGTTTGCAGCACCTGTGCTCAGTCTTGAGCCAGAAGCTGCTATGTGTGTGCGCGCGCGCGTGTGTGTGTGTGTGTGAGGGTGCACACACGCTGCACAGCAATTTGCACTCTATTCACATAATGAGGTGAAATGAGATATGAGGCATACGTCAGGTTGTTCTCCTTTTTTCTATTTCCTCCTTGAATAGTTCCCCCACACAGTCCCCAGGCTGCATGAGAGATTAAAAAGGAGCATGGATCAGTAACTGCAGGTTGAAGTTCACAGCCCCAGGGCCAGGCTCAGTTAGGGCTGGCATTATTTAAAAACCAGTGTCAGAAAAGAAAAAGTGGGTCTTTGAAAGCAGATGCAAGTTGGTGCTTAATGAGAGCGATAAGCCCCTGTTCTAGGTAATGGTATTTTACGTGGTGCCCACCTTGGAACAGAGTGGATCTAAACACCAGTGAGCCTTTATCCCCCATCCTCACTTAGATCAGTAGTGTTAGGGTTTGAAAACAGGTGGACAGGAGAAGTTGAGCCCAGATCACTGAGATTGGTGTGGGTTACATCACACTTTACCACAGCACTGTATGATAGGCCACATCTCAGTAAAGTAAAATCTCCAACCCCACTTTGTTGATTTTAACACAGCCAGCTCCTTTGTACAGTGCAGCCTGGATGTGGAATGAAGCATGGCCCTGGACAGCAGCCAGGTGACTTAATAAACCACACATTGGCAGTTTGACAGTATTGTGTGAAAACATAGTAATCATTTCCACCTCAAATGTAAAACTAAAAAGATTTGTAGCCTTTCAAGATGTTACGAGTAATGACAAATGTTTTGTCTTGTGTTCATGTGAAAATAACAAAGCTGCATCATAAGAAAGCATTTTATGGTGTGGGTATGAAAGCATTGCTTCAGTGTACTCGAGAATGAAATGTTTCAACTAGGGATGTCCAGATCCTTTTTTTGTTTTGTTTTTGGAAGCGATACCTTAAATTCTGGGTACAGGCTGATACCAATGCATTCCAATCCACTATTTATAATTACCAGCCATTAATGTTCATTAAGTATGTATGTGATATCATTACAATTACAATCAGACACTGTATTTTTTAAGATTTGTCTGATCCAAATGCTGGAGGAAAATATTGTTATAAAAAGTTTAAACCTAAAACCATTCCACACTGACCTGATTCATAAATCGAATCCAATATTTAGTAGCTGTTGTTCTGTTGAACTTGCGCATCTTGGAGGAAAAGCTTTCTTGACACCTTCACGTCAGTCTGACTGTCCTCCAAATAAGCATAAACATGGATGTCCTGCTTATAATATCTTATTGTAAGAGGACCCCTAACTTTAGTATGTGCATTTTATGTTAAGAAAGTAGTTTGATTAGGCCATCGGCCTGTGGAGAGACGTTCAAGAACTGTACATATCACAGGACACTCATGTTCTGAAAGTACTCAGAGCCCTCATCTGCTCAGTTGCAGGACACTTAACCTAAAAATAGATCGGAAGTGGACCAAGTTTATTTTGACCTATCCTTTGACATATGCTCGAATCACAGATATCAATTTTACATTGTGACATCTCTAATTTTAACAGCTTTTTGATGGATTGGTATAAAATGTGGTATACGTGATCCTGATGCCGAGAGATTGACCTCTGCTGACTTACTGATTTCTTCATTTTTCCAATAGAATTTTTGTTTTTATACCAAATATATGGGTGTGACGAGGTTGACATTCGTGGTTTTGTATTTGTGAAAAAAGAAAATGTGACACTGAATTTGAAACCTTTTAAAGAATTCCGTGTTGTTTTCTTTAACTAAAGATTCTGCACATTGTAGCGATTTACCTTTTTCTTCTTTTCATTTCGGCTGTTCCCTTTCAGGGGTCGCCACAGCGAATCATCCTCCATGTAATCCTATCCTCTGCATCCTCTTGTCTCACACCAACTAACTTCATGTCCTCTCTCACTACAACCATAAATCTCCTCTTCCTCTGGACCTCCTGCCTGGCAGCTCCACCCTCAGCATCCTTCTGCCGATATAACATTGTAGTGAGTGTAAGTCAGACACAGGCTCTGACAAAATTTCTCTCTTCTGGTGGTGAGTGGCTCTGCACCATTTTAGTTTAGGATTTCACCATAGTTATTCGTAACTACGTGAGAGACTGGTGCATGTGTGTGACATAGGGCGCATGTGGTTTAAAGGCACATATCGCCACAACAGGACTGATTGTACCTATAGACAAACTAATAGTCTCGATAATAAATATATCTTAAGTCATGTGGCTCAGCTGGATTGTACACGACTGAATAGAATTAAAATATTATGGGGTTTAACATCTTTCAAAGGTTTTATATTTGTTTTGCTCTAGCATGGTGTTAACACCAGGTATTAAAAGGTAGATCTGCACTGGGAGCCTCTACCATTGTATTGGAACATTGAGATTCTTCAATGAGGTAAACAGCACTGGCCTACTTTTAGGGACATTGTTAATTGAATTCTGAGTCTCCTTTACTTCAGTATAACATTTTATGAATACCTACCAAGGAAGAGAATTAATCTGTTTACGCTGTGTTGTCCTGTGAGAAAGATCGGAACACTGCTGTCCGACACTCCATTAGCTTTCTTGATGAAATTATAGGTAGAGATTCAGTGACACGGGCTGTGGCACCTTTGAAACTGCATCCATCAAAAACCCGAACATGTGACCACTCATGCTCAAATGATACCCTTTCTTCATTTGATATTATGTTTTCCTATGGTAATTGATTTTTGCCTGGAGGAGCGTTATCACTGATGCTTTGAAAGGTCAAATGGTGTGTAGTGACAGTTCGGGGTGTGGAGAAAGGCAGACAGAGCTCAGACAACCATGGCTGTCTGGAGCTAAGGGAGAAGATGACCTAATTTCATATACACCAGATGCCTAATCTATCCACAGTCGCTGCCCAGCACATGCAAAGATTGCATCTTGTGGTGCATAAAATGACCCGACTTTATTCAAAAGAAAACTCTGGATAATTTCTCGCACTGTGGATATCATAAAATGTCGGTGTTTGGTATTCAGATGCAATATTCCTCGGGCTTCTACAGTTGCAGAGGCATATCATCCCCTTGTGCAAATGTTGTGGGAAGTTTTCAAAGGGTTGTGAGCTTTAAAGCGAGAGAACAGTGTAGCCTTTGATCTGTGCTGCTGTCTGTGGTGAAGATGTACAGGCCCCAGTCCTGCAATGGCACCACAGTACTCAACAATCGCTTCAGCTGCCCTCCGCTCCCCCACTTTCATCCCCACAGTACCCCCACCCCCCCACCCCCAAGCCCTGTCTAGGCACAATGGGCTGAGGGTGCTATAGCGACAGAAGATCTATCCTTCCATAGCAGGGCCCGGGAGCCAGCATACTCTCGTAAATCACCTGCCTAACAATGAGCCTTAGTTTACCCCATCCCTCCCTCTATCTTCCCCTGTCTTCTTCCCTTGCTGTGCCATCAAGAATCTCCTTGCCTCCCATAAACACCCTAATTACCTTGGTGTGAAAGGACCTCCTTTGTTTGTTTTTGTATGCCACACTTTTCCTGTTGTCATCCTGTATCTCTTTCTTTTCATAGTTTCATGGAGCAGCCTGCAGAAAAGTTAATTTATATTTTAATAATGTCTTTTTCTCGTTTCCATACAGCATGCAACACACGTTTGTGTCACGCCACAGTTACCCAGTCTATTGCGTATGATAATCGTATGACTTCCATTTTAAAATAGAACGAGCAGCATAAATCACTTGAGGTCAAAGAGTGGGTTGTCTTGTTATCTTTGTGTTGATAGGGTTTGATAGGCAGTGGTTCCCAACGGTCATCAGATAAAAACATGTCTCTAAAACAGCAATATCAGTTTCTCAATCTGTCAGTCAACTTCCACATAATCTTTAGTCCAAACTAAAATATCTGAATAAATATTTGATTTATTGCCATGAGATTTTGAACACAGTAAAGAAATGACATTGTTTAAAAAGGCAAGGGGTGGTCTACAGGATTACACAGGGTATCTATCTTATTACATATCTAATTAATTTATCCCATATTTTAATAGCAAAGACTACTTCCCACAATCTCTGTCAACTTTAAGTGAAAATGCAGAGTGTGTGCCGTTTATATTCTAGGTCATTTTTTATTGAAGCAATTTTATCATTAGGAGTCAAATTTGAAGTGCTGGCCCATGCATCACTCTGCTTACTGAGTTGTAAGTCCTTCTTCTGTCTCGGCTCAGTACAGAGGCCGACATAGAGGAACAGGGATTTTTACCCAGGGTTGGGCTTGTGCATATTCCTCTTGCAGAGATGAACAGGGAGAGAGACTTTTGAAGGGGGAGGTAGTGGGAAAGCCTTTTGTACTGCAGGCTATTTATATTCCCCTGGGGCGGCTCAAACCTTCATCCTTCAAATCAGCCTTTAACATTGGTGGACTTAATGCCCGTCCTGGTGCACCTCCCTGCTACTTGATCACAATCCATTAAACCATTATGCTCAGTAAAAGCACTGAGAGGGGTATCTGAAAACTGCTCCCATTTCTGCTACATATCCTTGAAGGGTACTGTCTCAATCTGAGTTGTTGGAGAGCATGGGCATCTGTGTTTGTACATGATGATGACCATGGTAGTCTATGGGCTGTCCAACTAACTGTATAGCCCATGTGTTTGAAATAAAGCCCCACTTTTTCACAAGACCTCAGTGTCACCTGAGGAATGTGACCTCACCTATCCCAGTGTCCAGCAGGATAACCAAACATGGATGGACACTGAACCCATTGAACTGGAAAACCTAAACTAAAAACAGGCTTTGAGCTTTGTAGTAAGGCTGGAGGTGTTCTTCAATGCCTTGATTTAATTATCCTCATGAGTTAACATACTGGTGCGACATTTTTATGACATGACTTACAAGCATGTAAATAATCTTCTAATGAGGAACAGAAGCAGCACTGAGCCTTGTTTTGGGAGATTTGCACGAATAAATGTGTGTTTTATTGGACAGAGCATTCCTTATATCTACAAATACCTTAATGGCAGAAGGTTCTTAGAGCGACACGTTTCTTTTCAATTTCACCCCAGTGTTTTTTTAATAGTAGTTACAGTGTAAATATTCAAGTGCATTGTAAAGCAACAAAAATGGTTTTAGGCAGGATCTCCAAAGAATACACTATGCTTTTCCTGATACTGCCACTCAGTAAATGAATGCAATCATGTAAACTGGCACTGGGCTCTAATAGTAATTAAAATTAAAAATTTGTTTGGATTCTCGAGATGCGTTCACAACAACTAAAATTCAGCATTCAGCAAGTAAAAGCAGACAAATCAGTCTGAAAAAGTCCCCCACAGACTCAATAGACTAAATAGCAGATAAATCAACTCAGAGGGGGCAGCCTTAACTCTCAGCTGGGTAATTTAGTCTAAAATCTCTATTTAGCACTAGCAGAAGCTAAACCTCTTGGCATTTGCTAGTTCTTGTAAATCATCACTCTTCCACCTGTGTGCATTAGAGTGATAATAAGCAGGTGAATTATCAGCATACATACAGTGTATATGCTGCAACACTCATCTACACTTCAGACTATAGTATTAAAGTTAGAACATGCATTCATCTAATGACTGCACTCTGATTATATGTCCATAACAAAACTACATAGCTGGACGGACTAAGTGGACATCACAAAGTTTGGAATTTTTGAATCTTTGCCGTTTTGTGTAACGGATTTATACGTGTTATTTAAACAGTGTATAATTTGTCTTATACTGAAGCTAGGTTGTGGGTCTCTCTTTGTATATTGGCATACTTGAAAAAAAGGATGAAGTGGAAAGTGGTTGAGTTTGGTATGTGATCTGTCACCCACAGCGCATGAGATTGATTCTTGCAATAGAACAGGAATGTGGGAAAAGTGGGCATCTCTCTTTGATAGTCCTCTTTCTCTCAGGTTTATTATTCTGTGCTAAATGAGGCCATACATAACCAAAACATATAGCATGCGTTAAAAAAAAGCTTTTGTAAATCTAACAATCTGTAGATGCATCACAATCACAATCAAGTGTGGCCGCGCTTCATCCCTATTCCCTTTTCATTTCCAACAACACGACGCAACGAAATGCTTAATAAACCCAGCAAAAGTCTATGGCTCATGAGCTAAGATGTAAAAATACAGAGGGATATGAGAAATTGAATTTTATCTTTAATTGGCTACATGCTGTCTATTATTTCACTAAGATGGACCACCTGTCACCAAGAAAGCTCAAAGAAATAATTACAATTTCTCATAAAGTCTGAAGAAGGTTTGTAATTGCATAATCTTTCTGACAGCCTTTTGATACTGTAGTGCAGTTACAGTATTTCAAAACAAAAACAGAAATAAAACATTCTGATCTGAAGTGATGCCATTTAAGCAGAGCTCTATTTCCCTAAATGAAGGGAAAATTGCCTTTTCGCAAGACAAGAAAACCCCAAAAGATTGCACTCTAATCCCCAGCATTGCTGACTAGGCATTTTTGAAGGGGAAAATAAAACATGATAATAAAAGTCATTAGATAAGGTCTTTTTTACAAGCTGTGTCATTGTTAAAATAAACTGCAGTCAGCTCGTAACCAAGCAGAGCATCTTGGCCCTGTAGAATCTCACACATACATTATTTTTTGTCATCAGCTTTCTATACTGTGCAGTGATTGTTATAAAGAACTACAGCAGCAAAATTACTATTATCTTTAAAAATCACTGTATATGCACTTTTTGCTTATCTGCTTTGTGTAGAGCGAGAACTTGGTTAAAGTTTAAAAGTAGTGTTTCTCAAGAAATGTATTTTGTCACAGTGGAAAGTCGAAGTACTCAATAATTGTTTAATTATATCCTCCTTTGCAATTGAAGATCATAAAAAATATTTTTTGTAATGAAATGCTATATATACTTTAAAAGTCTCTTTTCCCCTCTTTGACATTTTTAATCTGCTTTTGCTTCTGTCTTTTCTCTATCGCAAAAAACACAATTTGAACAGATGCAGCATCACTGGAGGTGTCTGGCTGTCAACGCGCACCTTGTTGCTGAACATTAACCTTTCTACCATCTGTTTCACACCACATGTCCTGACAGAGTAAAGCTGACTTCAGGAGCTTTGATTACAACTGCTGGATTATTCATACACCTTGAACATTTATTTTACAAGGCCCAGACGTGGGTTGGCTAGACTCTAAGGAAAAAATCTCTTTCAAACAGTATGTATCACCAACTTTAGCACATTCCAGAAATGATCTTGATATGAAATGTTAAAGATATGTTATGGGATATTTGCTTTGTCTCAAACTTTCAATGTTATGCATCTTTAAGGACAGAAGGCCTATTGAAAACCTTTTGCGCAGTGCAGTGTCTGTATGGAGACGACCGTGGCGCAGGAAGGTACAGCATTTGTCCACCAATCTCACAGTTGTTGGTTTAATCCCCGGCTCCTTCGGTCACATGTCGAAGTGTCCTTGAGCAAGACACTGAACCCCAACTTAGTTGCTCCCAGCTCCCCCATCGGTGTATGAATGTGTGTGTGATTGTGAGTGTGAATGGGTAAATAGAAAGCAGTGTAAAGCGCTTTGAGTGCCAATAGGTAGAAAAGCGCTATATAAGTGCAGACCATTTACCATTTATGGAGACCAATAGAATTTCTTTCTTTAAATGGCCGCTCATAAAGCGCTTTTCTCAAAAGCGCTTTATAATTTTGCTTCTCATTCATCCATTCACAGACACACTCACACACCAATGGCAGTAGCTGCCATGCAAGGTGCTCACCTGACCCACTGGTAGCAACTTGGTGTTCAGTATCTTGGCCAAAGAGACTTCGACCACATAGCCAGGAGGGACTTCTTTCAGCCATGCTTGTGGTTCTATGCTTGTTGGTGTGTTGGGTTGGTCCAACACATCAACTTCATGGACAAATGTTCGCATGCTGCCTAATATTCCTACAATACCATTAGTAATATGCCTAAATAATA
Organism: Channa argus; assembly: GCF_033026475.1. NCBI lineage: Eukaryota > Metazoa > Chordata > Actinopteri > Anabantiformes > Channidae > Channa > Channa argus. The sequence continues at coordinate 22,247,507 of NC_090207.1, forward strand.
TGCCTAAAATAACATTAGTACTGAATGTGGTTAAGTCTATACTGCAGCATGTCTTACTGTAGTCTTAATTAAGTCTTAGAAATAAGTATTAAGCAAATGTTAAAACATTAAACACAACATAAACTATAATATAACAGGCAAAACACAAGTACCAATATATAGTGAAAACAAAGAGCAGTGCTTCTTGCTATCCTCTCCCATGAGTATTACACAGCACTTCATGGATTTTTAAACAGGGTTATGAAACTCACTCAGTGCTTAAATAGCTTAAATGGCTGGAATGGAATGTGATATTGTAAATCACATAAGAGAAAGAAACGCACTGCAATTAATGTTAGAAGACCTTAAGAAAAACACCTTTTGAAGGCAATGGTGGATGGATGAATTCTTAATAGTATTGTTTAAAGTAAATAGATCTCAATGTAATTGTGCATGGTGGGCCAGGTCTTTCATTAAGAACAAATGGAGCAGTAACATTTGGAGAGATGAAATAGCACTGCCAAGCACGTGGAATGCAAAACCTCAGCCATTTCCCTTCCATGTGGGATTTCTCCTTTCTTTGTTGTTTTTCTTTAGTCCAGTTATACATATTTCTCCCTCCTGTCTCTTCAGACATCTCTCAAAGTTGTCCCTACTTAAGCTTCCATGTTATCAGATTAATATTCTTTCTTGTTCACAGCCATAGATATTTGAATGTGAATTCTTTCACGTACATCCCACCCCCCTTATATCAAGTGCAGGGAGAGGAATTGAACAAAGAAGTGGAGAAAAGGAGCTGTGTATATATGTGTGTGTGTGTGTGTGTGTGTGTGTGCATTCAGGGTGTAAAATTCCGCAGAGTATGGGGTGCCTTCTTTTCAATAGGGGCAACCTTTGTTCTGTGTGTGCTCCTGCCCCCCCCCCAAAAAAAATAAAAATCCAACCCCTTTTCCTCGTCTGTCTATGCCAACAAGGGGGAAGTGGATGGGTTGACAGACAGACGCAGCTGGAGTGCATAGAGGGAGCTGGTTCCACCCCACAAACATGCCAGAGATTGAGTGAGAGACATAGACTCAATGAGAGAAATAGAGAGGAGGACAGTGAAAAAGCTGGTATACTTCCAGCTCCTGCTGCCTGTCTGGGACCCCTCCTTTCTTAACACACCTCCTCTTCCCCCCCCCTTTCTCACAGCCCCAGAGGTTTTTGTTCCCTCTCTGGCTAACTTTTCTGTTGAGTGCGTGTGCATGCATGCACTCAATTCTGTTCAGCTACATTCCCATTCTTGGGTTCTAAGAGAGGGGAGATTGTGCATGGGCAATGGCTCCATCTGTCCTCTATCTCCCCCCATTTTCTACTGTACCAGTACATGGAACATCTTTGCAAAGGAGAAAGCAGGGAGGCTGTTTTCAGCCAGAAGTTTCCAGAATTAAACTGGATGTGAGGTAATATTACTTCCAAAATAAAAGTAATACTGTTGCAACTCATTTGTCAAATTTTATGCCACCATGTCCTGCGTGACAAATGTGAGCTTTCTGCTGGAAGTGATCCATCAGCCACAGTTTGAAGCAGGAATGCACATTTCTCTTAGTCCACTTGACATTCTTAGGTAATTTAAAGCAAATGTCTTTTTTCTTACAAAACAGCAATAGCTTAGTAAGAGAGTCTTTTTTAAACTGTTGTTGCTGCTGATAATACAAAGAAAACTCTCACAGCTTGGTAAGAAATCTGGGCCAGGTTCTAGTTTCATTACCAATTTGTTGTATAATTATTTGTCATTACAATATGTGGAAAAATCACTATTGGGTAGCATTGGCGAAAATAAAAAGTCTGCTGAAAGGACTGAGCTGTCAGGAGATGCACTCCTGTAGTTGTTCATGGGATATCAATAGACATAAAATGCATTATGCATCACAGAAAGGTATTAGGAATTCATGTCCCTAAGTGTATAGTTATAGGCTAAGTATCAATATCAGATACAAAACAAATAAAATAAAAAATGAAGTTGTGTATTTACTTGAAAGTTATCAAATACAATGGTATTACCAATTACCATATTACCAATATATAGTTAGATAAACTTCTTAGGTGTAATTAAATTACAAAGGGTTTTTAATTGCAATTTGAACTACAGTTACTAATCAAAAATGTATGATTAAAAGTAGGTTGAATATATTCTCCTCTGCAGAATATAATATACACTGCTTTTGCTTTGGATCTTTTAGCCTGGCAGGAATGCCTTTTATTTTAAACACTTGGATTTGCAATGCATAGGATCTGTCTCTATGCCTGAAGGATCCTTCATTTAACACTATGTACTGGAGATGGGAGTATTTTGAATTTCCACCTAATTTAATATTCAATTTAATCAGTTAGTTAAGAAACTTGACTCTGTCAACCCGGGCTGACAGCTGACGACGCCAACCGAGTGGTCACGTTATCACAAACCCGCATTTCCGTACTTCAAAATCCAGAACATAAATATCTTTGAAATCAGAAAATGGCTTTAACATTACGGAACAGTAAAAATGTGTGTCAAACCTGCGGACATGTCTACAGATAGGTTGACAATAATCAGCTATGAGTACTGTTGTGAGGTTTATACTGCTTCGGTGTTTATGCTTAATAGCAGTACTTTTATTTTGAAAGGCAGATCGCCACACTTCCTGTATCTCTCCTGCTAACTGTGTGTGGCTCGACACCGCCGAGTAGAGGATGGCTGCTTGTGTCTGAGCTGCTACCTCTGCGCTCACAGAGGGAAAGCTCAACGTGAATAGACGAGAAAATCGTGAGTAGACGAGAGGAGGAGAGGAGGGAAAAGATAACTTTTCCGACAGGAGGAAATAGGTGACACACGTTTCCTCAGGAGATTTAACTTTTTTTCGGGAACGAAAGGGGGATTTTGGACCATGCCCGCTGAAGTGAAACAGGTTAGTGTCGCTCTGTCTGCCGGGTTTCTCTCTCTCTTCTCTCATCGGATCTTCATCCTCTCTTGACTCTTCTTGGCATTCCCCTCCTCATGGGCCAACTGATTTTCTCATTTTTTGCATTTTGCTCCATAACGCTCATATTTATTGAGAAACATCAATCTTTATGCTCTGTAAGCTTTTTTCTCCCACCAAGTTTAATACATGCGAAGCAAAGACACTCAGATGTTTCGATGTCCTTCTAGATGATAGTGTGTGTGCTGGGAGTTTGCAAATATGATGGTTTTGTGTGCATGTATATCCAGGCTGCTGCATGACACATACTCTGAGGACTTTGTGCTTAATCTTATGCTTTAAATAGTCATGACCATGAAATATGTTTAGTTGTTGTGTGTGTGTGTGTGTGTGTGTGTGTTTGTGTGTTGGGGGGGTGGCTTTCAGTAAAGCACTGCGTTGACTTATGAGTTTGCTGACACATTCATGGGCTCAGATATGTCAGTACCAGCTATAGAATGAACGGTGTGATAATGGGACAAGCAGTGAAGAAGCTACTGAAAGTTTGTCCCTGATCATTGTCTGCAATGAGCCAAGACCAAGATTTATAGCCTTTGATCGTAGTGTCTATTGTGTGAGAGACATGGCATTAAACGCTTTTGTCTTTCACTTGCATAGATACCACTGGAATGTGCTTTTGTTAGCTCTTGCAAGTGTGTTACTTGTGTGTGTGTGTGTACCAGGGCATGATGTGCATACATTATTGGAAGCGTTCCCTGTGTTTGAAGCGCATCAACAGACAGCCTACACCATTACAGCACTCTTTTCCCCACCAAGCTTGGCACCATGGAGATGCACAAAAAAGAAGACAGGAATCCAAAAAAAAAGAAAGAAAGAAAGAAAGTGGAAAAAAGAAATCTGAAAAAGATCAGCTTCTCCTCAGCACTGCTCACCTCTGCTGCAGGGGCTGAGAGGGGTGGCGCTACTAAACCCCTGTCTGGCAGACAAAAACATTCGGCCAGCTCTCCACATTGCTCTAATAATAATATGTTAACAGTTGACCTCATGGATGAGTGCACCTGATAACTCGAGGAGCCTTTGCCAAAAAGAGAAGCTGTTTGTCTCACTTAAATACTCATCTGCTGGTTTAGATAAGTTTGAAGTAATCCAAGTGCGGGGCGATCAATCTAAAACATGTTGCGATATTGTAACTATGTACATGGGATAAAATGCATGTCAACAACCTGAGAACATGTCCTCTCCAAATGCATCCCAAAATGGGTCAGGGAGATGCCGGGTGCCCCCCTATGTTCATGATCCCTCAAAGACCGGGATAGCTGAAATACTTGAGTGTAGGCCATATTCGTGGCGTGAACTTTTCAACCCATATTTCTCAGCCAGGGAGCACCTGCTTGAACAGTGTTGTATGGGTAGTGGGGTGATGTATGCAACTTTTTTTTAAGGAGAATAGAAAAAATGTAATCCCTTATTCCCTAATGTAACGTATATGTGCCTATGGGAGTGTAATAGTTTACCGAAAGTTTTTTTGTCTACTGCATCTATGTAAAATGCAACATAGTCTTTATTTTAGAACTTTTACAGTAGCAGGGTAGCACCCAGTTTAATTGAATTCAGTTGCAGAAGCCATAGCATCTTTTACTCATGAAAAATAGAAGAACAGATTTGTCGTGAGGAGAAAGGAAAAACATAATGAATAATCCAGTAGTTATCAGCTTGCCAAGGTCTATCAAAAAACACAACTTTACTTTTCCTCCGCAAGCTAGAAGGGCCTGTCTGAATAACAAAATAATTCGTCTGTGATTCAGCCAAAGACTAAAGGAGGTCTTGTCTCCAGACTGCAGGTTACTGCCAGATTCCTGACAGCTACTGGGGCTTTCAGCTGCAGCAACTGAGCAATCCCCCTCTCCGATGCCGTTTGATTCCTTACAGAAATTAAAAAGCCGTCAAACTTCTCCACGTCTTCTTTTCTGGCGGGGTGTTTTTTGCACGATGGCTCAACCGTGCCTGCATATTTTTTTTTATGCCTTTCCCGAGGCTTCTCTTTTGTGCCTGCAGAAGATGTTCTGCTGATCAATATTTGAAGATATGTAGAGCATGACGAGCAGCTTTGTTTGGGGAGTGGAGGTCGTAAAAGAGTAATGCCGATGACCGGAAACATACGAGTAGTCAATAGCCGTGGAGAGTGTATCGGTGCAAGAGCCATTTACTCTGGGGGCGGGGTGCTGGATGGGAGGAGGGGGGTCATTAGTGGTGTGGTGTTTTGAAGGCAAGAGGGCCTTGGATGAAGTGTGATCATATGGTGTTAGGCGCATGGTTGCTGGTGACACCAGATGGTCTTCCTGTCACACAACCTGTCCATAGTGGCCATTCCCCCCATGTTTCCCATACCGTTCCCATGGTTGCTCTTATTGCCTGACCCATGACACAACATAGCTAGACATGTCTCAGTATCTGCCACCCTGTCAAGCATACATTTAAGAGTCATCCTTCTACCCAAGTACTTCTGTCAATGGACTGAAGTTACATATGGACAGCTGAGGCCATATATGTTCCTGTACATGATAACTACCCCACTGCCTTCCACATGAAACCCACCATCTACACTCTATACAATGTATATGCTCCTCAATCTAGCACATAACCGCTTAGACAGTTTGCAAATAATTATTTGGCATTTTCTAACTTGCTTTACCCAAGATGTATTTAACTTTTTGCTGGATCTCTACAAATTCTTGTCATTTACAATATCAAGCCGTGTTTAGTTTTTTTTCTCTTTTTGGAACACTGCTATTATACATAATCCGGGTTTAGATAATAGTAAATGAGATATAGTTGGAAAATGTCTCATGAAGCAAATAATCTGGAAGCATTGACTTGGACTTTCAGATGAAACAGTTTTATCCTGCAACAAATGAATATTTCTTTTATCTGCTGATAATTGTTATAAAAAAAATCAAATGTTAGAAAGTCATCACAGTTTCTCAGAGATGATGTGGACATTTTCAATTTGCTTATCAAATGTATCAAATTATCCTGCTCTATGTAATTAATAAAAAAAAAGAAATCTGATTTACTACTACTACTACTTTATACTTAAGCTACAGTCACTAGGGTTATTTTGGAGAAAGGTTGTTTGCCTTGCTTTATCTAAAATCTCCTGATGCAACTTTATACCAGACATCTGGTCCTCAAAGTGGGTTTAAACAAACACTAAGAAATATGTGTGAATGCTATTTGACCCCAGCACGTATTACTCTGTGCTATACATAGAACAATGTCTGTTCTTGATGTGTATCATGTGAACAGACCGTCAGGCTTTTGGTGTTAGCTCCGTGTTCTATGCCCCCACCACCATCGCCTCCCTTCTGCCTCGGCTAACCCATTTGGCTGGCTGACCACTGGCGAGTATGATAATGCTCTCTCAGCTTTCATCATCGTGCTGATGGAATTAAAAAAAAAAATGTGAGTGGCATCAAATTGGATGCTTGGAGGGGAGAACTGCCATGCTCCGAAACATCATTGGGGAGAAGAAGTGGCGCGTTAATGAGACGGCAGCTTATTATCTTGCTTTTATTTTTACCTTTTCAGGGATACAATGTGGCTCCTAATAAAACACGTGGCAACACAGCTATACAACAACCAACACATGAGCAGATATAACCAGCCCCATAGTTTTCATCCCTTACCTTGAGATGTTTAGCCAATGGCTAAAGCTCTAGTCGCATTCATGGATGATCAAAAACTAAAACCTCACTAACATAACCACACATTAAGTAAACACTAACGCAAAACATAGAAAGCTAGCGAATAAGTTCATATTTGCAGGTCTCCCTGCAAGAATGCCAGCTCAGTATCTGTCTTCCTTTTATCTCGTTAAGCACTTGCCAGTGAATAAAAGCTAGTCCGATATTTACGCTTATCCCGTCTCTTACTCTGCCGCCCTCCTTTTTCTTATCCTTGCTTTTTCCGTCATTGCCTTCTTGGGACTAAGTGGTGACTCCACCACATTGAGCCATATCAAGAACACTTGTCATCATGAATGAGGTAGCGACAATAGCCATGGATGTATTATGAGAATACTAAGCTAGCGTCTACTTACATGGTGCCTTACGCAGTTTCAGTGAAAGGTTTCTGGGACGGGAGCCAAAGTTACATGGAGAAATATAAGCCAATTCAGGAATGCTGTGGTAAGAGCAGAGATGCAGTTTGCCTCATTACAAGCCAGTTTTATTAATGACTTCTTGGCTGATAATAAGTTTTTGTGTTTTCCTGCTGCCAAATATCTGAAACCCCCCAGAGGTGAGCTGTAGACAGTGTCAGTCTTGTCTAGCTGCACACACCTAAATGCACATGCACACAGTTATCCACTAGAGGCTACAACATCAATTGGGTCACTGGCTTATTTACTCAGTGTTTGTCTGCAGGCTACGGAGAGGGTAGACCTGTTTATAGGGGAGTGGGATTCATGACTTCACTGACTGTGTCCAATAAACACCTTGCTATCTGTGCTGCTGCAAGCCAGTATAAAGAGCCATGTTTTTGATCGGGTGGATAAGAAAGCTGCTCGACACAGAGAAAGGAGAAGAAGCTCTACCACACTGGGGTAGAGCCTACATACAGAATCTCTGTCTTTAGCCTAAGTAAAGTGTAGTTAGCTAAAGATCCCTAAACATTCATCGTTTCACAAAATATCAGTATTAAAGAATAGACATGCAGAGGGAACCTGCTCTGACTCTAGTTTGCTATGAGAAGCTCCTCTCAACTACAATGGACACAAAAACTGAGATCGTGGTGGGTACAAGGGGAAGGGTACCACCAGCTTGTCCTGAAGTTTTGCCTGGGTGATAGTTACTTCCTGGCTTATGTTGGGATGGATCTGGATGCATATAGTGGAAAAACATTATGCATTCTTCTGTGCAAAACAGTGTGCAAAACACTTCACTCTCATAAAACAGAAAACACTCTCAGTTACAACAGTTACAGAAAAGCTGCCCCGAAACTGCTAAAACCAGATCTGTCTGATTAGGGCCTAAGAGACCCAATCAGCTGCACTATAGCAGCAAAGAAGTTTTTCCCAGTGCATAAACTTGTGTTTGATTATGTTTACATGTGTCACCACTGAAACTGGCTTTCCAGCAGGGACTGTGGTTAAAGTTGCTGATATGACAGTTGTTTGGGCAGCACCATGGAAGAATAAGGACCCTGGTGATCACATAAAGCCTTTGACTAATAAGGCTAATTTTTCACAGCCTCTGTACCAAAGGAAAACAGCTATAATTGTGAGAGTCTCACAGGTCACAGAATTGTTAACAACAGCGGTTGTTTTGTTGACTTTGGAATGTTTATTCCGGACGGCACATTAGTCAACAACCGCATCGCCAAGTTATCCCACATTTGTATCAGTCTTTTTTAGCATAGAGAATATGAAAAATATTTAACAAGAGATTCAATGGCTGTGGAGCTTAATGGATCTGGTCATTTTATTGTAGCAGCTTGCTAACAACATGCCTAGTAGAACCAGCTACATCTACATAAACAGTATTAAGCATCATCCATAAAATCAGTGGACTAATAGAAAATGTTGTGCTACTTATCTCTCTTTTTTCTTTTTTTCCTACCTTTTCCTCTTTTCTTGTGCTCTAAGCTGGGAACACTGTAGCCACCCAGACTTTAAGTCAGAGGAGAGTTTGGGACCTTTAAAAATGAACTGGGGCTTCTCTGACAGTTATGCATAATTCATATAGGCTCAACCTCTTTCATCCCACAGCTGGGAACCTCTCAGAGGGGCCCTGACGGGAAAGGTTGGAGTCTTCATGAAGCTTCTCTCAACCAGAAATGCAGGAAAAAAACTCCTCCCTACTTCATCCTTTGTCTTTTTAACCCCCTCGTGTACCATCCACATTGTAATGGGCAGTACGTTCAGTGCAGCCATGGGGGCTGGGGGAGTAGGAGTTGGCTCAGACTCCTAGTGCGTGTTTAGTCTGGAACTTTCTTTTAAGGATTAGCCCACTTCCTGCCTCTGAAAGCAATGAGGATGCTAGGGAGAGCATCGATCCTCCATCATCATACCATCTGTCTCATGCTGCCTTTTGGGATTAATGACTCGGACACCTCTTTACTAAGGCTCTATCAGTGCCGGCCGACCATTCAGATTACTCTTACATGCGGCTGTGCAGAGATCTCACATAAGGCATCCTTGGTTTCTTTAGTGTAACTGCTGTAGTCCCTGAGTTTTGCAATGCCACCTGAAGCCACAAGATATTTTTAGATTGAAGGTACCAGCGAATCATCTGCACAAAGAATAGATTTTTTTTTTTGTTTGAATTTTAATATTTGACTCATTATTTCTTGTCTCATATTAGTCTGTTTTTCGTAAACCACTTGCTTACTTTAAGCTCAGTCACAAATCCATTGGGGGTTTGAAGTGAGGGCTGGCCATTACTGAACTGCTGCCATGCACTGATGAGGTCCAGCATTTTTTGGGAATCCAGATCTGAACTTTGCAACACACCATCATTGCTGTAACTGCTGATGGCTTTAATTACAATAAAAAAATTCCAGAATGATAGATGAGTAAAGAACAGTAGGGAAAGTCCAAACCACTGTAAGCTTACTGGCTTTGGGGCCACATTAGCTATTTCTACATGCACTTACTGCTGTAGCAGCCAAAAGTTTCAGTCCCAACTAGACCTGCACACAGACTTTATGCTAACCAGTGGTAACCAGACTTCAAAACCAGGAACAGAACCTCCTAAAATGGGAAAGATAAACAAGTTCCTGGCTGCAGATTCTTCCCGCAGACAACGGCTTTTACAATTCACTGGTTTCCACAATAGAGGCATCCAGACACTGGGCTGGTTGTCATATGCCATTACATGTGATGGCACAGCATTGTTACTCATCTTCTCATTTTCTATTGATATGTGCTCAGCCCATTCCCAGAAGAGCCACTGGTGAACAATGAAGTGATGCGCCTCCTTGCACATTCCACAAGGCTCTGTTGAGCTGTGTAATGAACCTTTACTGCATGTACGGCCTGCTCTAGATGTTGGGACTCCCTGAAAATACCATCTCACCCCATCACACCCCCTCATATTTAATTTGTTTGGAATGTTTAATAGGCTGTGAAGCGGAGCGTGGTGCAGTGTTGATCTGTGCCAACCAGGTCTGCGGATATGGAGAGAAAGGTGCCAGCCATCCGTGGAAGGTGCTGTACTTAACACTCTGTGTTAGGTTGGAGAGTGTACAATCCTGGCCCTGTGGTGAGGGCTTTTAGAGCTGCCGGTATCCTGTTGCTCCAGCCAAGCAAGCTTTTAGTTTGGTAATAGGACATCGTAGCAGTGTTCTTTTTTAAAGAGGGGGTGGCTGAAAGTTAAAGAGAAAAAAACTGCATCAGGATTTAATCGCAGGCCAGCAGAGCTACAGCTGAAATAAAACACAGGACAAATTATTTTCTTGTGCTGTGACTTAATCCTATGTGTTTCACAGGAAAATCCTACCCACGGACAATTTGACAAATAGTCTACATGTTGCAACTTAAAGGAGATTTTTCCTCTCTGTGTCTGAGAGAGAGGACAGTCATGACCTGATGCCACAGATACGTTAGCTACTAAGCAACGTGGACACCTTGTTTTCCATCATTGTTTGTGCTCTTGCATAACTCATAAATACAGACAGTGAAATAAATAGCTGTACCCTCCGTACTTCTGCCAGTGTTAGTGATTCTATCAGTCCTTGTACTCATTGTGGGAAAAATACAGCTCTAAAGATTTACACTCCAAGTAGATTAGCATACACGGTGCTGAAGAGTCACAGCCTATATTTTCCTAGCTTGACCTTTGGCTGCCATTACCTTTATACCCACATGGCTATTTATTTCCCCTTAGCTATTCTTAAGTTGCAGCTGGTTACAAAGCAGTTTCCATGGCTCTTTAGAGATTCAAGGAGGATGTCAATATAACACCCTGGTTGGTCCGCAGATGCTTGTTTTCTTTTTTCATTTTTACCTCCTCAGTGCACTAAACCCAGCAAAGTTCTCCAAGTTAAGCAAATAAGTCTTGTTGACACAGACCTCCTTGAGTTCCCGAATTCTTTCCATCATATTCTAGTACAGTTAACAGATGCATAATCCAATAAAACCCACTCTTCTACTGTTTTGTGCTTAGTCTCTCTTGTGTCCAGATCATCTTATGTGGGTGTGTGTGTGTGTGTCTGCGTGTTAGGGGTGGCAGTCCTGTAAAGGAGTGGCCAGCTGCAGCCTCTGTTGTTCAGGCCACAAGGGAAGACAGGGAGTGTTTTTAGGGTCATGAAGCAGCTACATTCCAGACTTGAATGTTCAAACAGGATTGGTTTTTCCTGAGTCTACTCGAAGGCAAAACCCCCCTCAACTGTTTCCTTGGTGTCACTTATACACAGTCCTTCAGGCATAATTTCCCTATAACAGCAGTGCTAATTAGGGCTACCAGTGTCTGTATACAGCCACAAGAAGATATCAATAGCTACCTTGAGCAGTGCAGAAATGTTACTTTCGGGTGAGCCAAAAGTCATGGGAGAGCAGACAAGGCAGTGCACCCTTTCCTGGATATTGTGCCTTGTTATTGCCTTGCACTGTTAATAATAATGAAAGTGAAGTATGCTGAGTGCTGTACCTCCTTCTCTAATAACCTGTAGAAATGGTTCTCTCCACAGACAGCGGGGAAGGGGGGAATGAAAATATGCCTTGCTTCTGTGATCTTAGTTCTTAGGTCACACCAGCACTGTCATGTTGCGCTGCAATATTTGACACAGCAGACACATCATACAGACACATGAAGTACCCATGATAAGTTCATAAGTTCAAGAAGCTTTACTGCCATTTAACATCATGCAAAATTGCTGCTTTTCTGGAGTGTTGATGTAAACAGTACAGAAGTGTTTTCTGATGTATACAGTTTTAGTGTTTCATTAGTGGTTTAATGATTTATTAAGTACATTTATTAATTAAAAACGTTGTGGGTTTCAGCCCTAAATTATTCATTACTGATAACATTTAACTCGTAGAGCTACAGTTTTACAAATGATGAATATCCAGATACTGTGAGATTCCAAGACACACAGGGATCCAAAAGCAGGAGGACAGAATTAGGAGTGCAGTCAAAATAGATTTATTGATTAAACTTACTCAGTAACAGAAATGCAGCATACGAACTAAGGAAAAAGTAAAACAGAAAACGCTCTCTACCAAAGGTAGGAGGTAAATAACTTTACTAGAAAACAAAAGCACTTACTACAAAAAGTAGGAGGTAAATGAATTTAGAACAAAATCTAGCGGTAGGAGACATGCTAACAAAAAAATAACTCTAAATAGGTACTAACAAGACAAGGTATATACAACAAGGTTATCTATTACTTAACTCCGTGATTAACCAGGACTAAAGGACAAACTTTGCGAACTAACAAGGCCGGTGGTCGGCAAATGGACGAGTACAGGAGGAAGCAGAGATCGGGAAAATGGGAAGACACATTAGCAAAGAGCACTACAAGTCCTTATAAACATGAATGGATGAATGAATGTTAATCAGATGTGATGACCAGTGCCAGCTGAGGAGCGGAAAACCAAGAGGGGCTGGAGACAGATGGAGGTGGAATGGAGTAGCTTGTGTGGAGGAGAACTGCGCAAACACATACACAAGATAAGTAAACAAAAGACACATAAAAACAAATTCTGATAAGAGGTACATAAAACTTAACGTCTGACAGATATGTTCATGTCCTGCTATAATAGCTCAGATAAATTGCATGCGTTATCTAAAGAGTGCAGAATTATTCCAACCAATCTTTCTGAACATGGTAACCAGAGTAGGAGCTAAGAGTTGGATGCTGCATCTGTGGGGCGGCATTAGAAGGGAAAGTTTTTATGTCCCCTGCCACACTGTGGTATGGAAATCACAGTGGGCATGTGCACAGAGACCGTTCTGAAATTACAGGCTTCCATCCATGCTCTGCAATCTGAGGCTTGCAGGCAGCAGGAGTGGCATTGTGTCCCCAGCCCTCCGACCCTGGAGCCCTAAAGCCGCAAACTGCTGGTGCTGCTGTTGTGATGTGTTCCAGTCTCTGTGGCAAACAAACCTCCCGTCTCCTCACTCTAACACACACTAACAAACCTAATAAACTTTCCCCGTTGACTGAAGGCTCCTGTCTTCACTCTATGCCGCAGCTATGCATTCTGAGAAGTCCCCTCTATTTTAAAGACTCTTCTTCCTGAAGGGTGTGGATTCCCAAACGTAGGTATCTGGTGCCACTTCTCGCCATCTTATCTCTGTAAGGTTTATTTAAAAGTAAATGTTAAGCATATTATCTGGCTTGGCTTTTTTTTGGAGTCTGGGGGTTGCAGAGGTTTGCAGTGTCTATAGCAGTTGATTCAGAGGAACACTTGCTTTGCCTATTCACTACAGATAACTTCTCCAGGGAGGAAAGGAATTCAAGGTGGAGTTTAAAAGTAGGTTTTTTTGCTATGTTTACTACACAGTGGCAGCGTGTTTTTATGTTGTGCACACTGTGGATGCTGAGTGGATGCTACAGATGTTTCTGTGTATGAATCCATGTGTGTATGTTTGGCAGTGTTTATGAACTTTGCCAGCAGCACCATTGCAGTATTGTGCAGTGTTCTTAAGTGGGTCAGCCTCTCTGTAGTGCTGAAACTCACAGGCGAAATAACAAAACAAAACAAAATATATATATAGCCAGGAGTAATCTGCTACAGGTAGACTGCTGTATACCATCACTGTGACTAGATACATTCTGTTCTCTGTGGATGTTTAAAAGTTAAAAAATTATAGAAGATGCCTGCATACTGGAATAAGGCTCCCTTTAGTGATTTATTCAGGAACCTACCCATCTGTCTTTTTTCATGCATATTCAAAACATGGATGTGTGCATAGAAGTGCTGCTATCATTACTGGTGTCACTGCAGATCCAAATGCAGCTTTCTTTGGCTTGGATTGCCTGTGAGTATTCCTAAAGAAGGTATTGTAGAATCACTGTAGCCATTATCTCGGCAATATACTATCTCTGTTCATGTGGATATTTTCTCTCTCACGAAGTCACAACTTTTGGTGTGGAGTTTCAGCTTGGCTGCTTAGAATGATGAGCATTTGGCTGCTTGTAGATATGTCAGTCCTCTCTGGCAGGCAGAGCTGTTTTAATTGTTGCATGCCTCTGGAACGTGCCTCGCTAATGGGGCTGTTGGAGTCCCAATCAGTCAGCGCTGTTTCCTCTCTCTAATATCACAGCTTGAACAAGCAGGGCAGCCTTGATGATATAACAAACTGTTTTTGGTTTAGCGAAGCTACTCAGGAGCCTGTGGCCTGAAGGAATGATATCTCTTTCATGCCTGTTTTGGACTATCTAATGTCAAACTGGGATCCTGCAGAGACGTTTTATGTTAATGTCTGCTGGGTCTGTTTTTGTGCGTGTTGCCGAGCTAGTCTTGTTAAACAACGGGTGTGATGAAATGTGTCAGCCGTGCACTTAGAGAGATACAGAGACTAATTTCTCAGACTCTGACAACCTAATTCAAACTGGATGTGCATGGAATATGTTTTGATGTTACTCCAGAGGAGCCTCACTGAGGGTAGGGAGGTGGGGTTGTTTTGTTATATTAATGCTACTATACCCCTGTACGGTACAGCTCACTAAACACACAGTCATTGCTTATAATCCTCTGCAACATACAGTAGCTAAGCACTCACGCAGGTAAAAGGTCCTGCAGAGATTGTAGTCTTGGTGGGGCTTTTCCTGTAAAACTCCAGAGCTTTGCATAATAGGAGCTTATTGCTGACTCCCTGGAGTGATTGTGGGTTGAATCGGGTATTCCACCATTATCTTTTCATTGTTAGTGTCCACAGGCTGACTCATTGCGCGTTGTCCCGCACGTCTATAGAGCTGATTCAGGAAACTAGAAAAGCAGTTGTTTAATACCTCAAATGAGTCATGATCCATTTGATGAGCCCACCCCCCCACCCCTACTCTGCCCCTCTCTCATCCTCACTTACTGTCCAGAGCCAACTCTTGCAACAGCTGATGAGAGGAGCTTTAACAAGTCAGACTACAATGAGCATTATTTCAGTACAGACTGCTGGCCTTCTTTATTTTGGCATTAAAACTAGTGCTAGAACTCTTGGCAAGAAAACCAAACCTCTAATATGGCTAGATGTGAGCACCTTGTCACCATATGGGGCTAAGAATTCCACTGAATTGGTCTCTAATCTCCACAACATGTTAGGAATTTGAAGCCCTTGTTTTTCAGGGGGAAAATAGCAGCCCGCTCACCATGTGGCTTCTCTTTTGGCTACAGTGTGGAACTGGCATTTGTAGTACCCCTGTAGCACTTTCACTTCAAAAATCCACACACATACAAAATCTACAGCATCTACTGTATTTTGTTGGTTTGAGGACACTCCTGAGGTTTCTGTAGCGCCGATGTGGATAGAGACAGGGCAGACTTGAGAGGGCTGGTTGGGTTTCTGACCTGTGGCGTCGGTTGATAAGGTGTCTCCACTGTCAAAGTGAAGTGGTTGTGTGCCAGATATCACTCATAACACATATATTGGGGGGGGGGTTAAACTCTCCAGTACAACGGGTTTTGTTTTGTGTTGACCCTGCAGTCTTTTAACAACTTGCAATAAGTGTTACAGTTGGAATATCAAATCTGTGACACATTTGTTTCATTTGGAGAAAAAAAATAATAGTGCTTTCTCATGGAACAGTCGATATGGCTTCTGTTTGTGGTAAAGCCTCGAGTCAACACAGACAACTGCTGAAACAGCATCACTCTTGTTGTGAGATGTTGATGTTCATGTGGGCACAAAATCTGGAAGAAACATTTCTCGGGGTTGGGTTTCTAAAGTTTGTGGAGTGTGTGGAGAGATCTGTCTGCATTTTATTACACAACATAGTTAATTATGTCTGCGTTTTCTTTTTCACTGTGGAGAATCGTTTGTGGTGGCATTGCATACAGTTTCTCTTTGCATCTTTGGATCATAATCTGGAACGAGCTGTTGCCTGTTTGATACTTTCTGCATGCTTAGCCGAGGTCTTCAGATATCATCCTTCTTCTGTCTTTGTTCACTGCATCACTGACCTGAAAAAGTTGTTTTCATCATTTTGAGATATTGCCTAGTTCTTTCCTGAGGCCAGTGGACTAATGGGCTTTGGTCTGTGAAATCCACTCCAGTGTTTTCTCCCTCATTGGGCCATTTGCTGAAGCCCCAGTGGGACAGACAACAATAGGCTTTATATGAAATATTCACCATGACTGGGGCATTCCACCGAGCAGTCGATCTGTTCGCAGCAGTTTAGTGGTTAGATAAAAATCTGCCCCGATTGAAGAAAAAAGCACAACCCCAATGCTTCTAGCAATCCAAAATAAGATTGAGTGTTCATTTTGTTATTGGATTGTGCCTGCTTGCTATCTGTCTAACCACTCTCTGGCATGCAATGCTTAGGGCCCTGTCTTGTCTCTCGTTTCAGTCAGAATTTCAGCCTAATGAAATAAACCCGTATCCAGAGTCCTGAATTACAAGTAAAACAATTGTTGCACATCTTATTTAGTTGTTGAAGGCTATGGCATAGGAACCGGTCTCACATCTCTGCCAGTCGTACTGGGGGCAGTGCTCCATAGGTCTCAGGAGGATGAAGCCTGGATATGCTCAGATCAATTACAGTGAAACTTGGGGATGTCTCCCTTTCCGTCTCTGATCATGAAACTGCTGCATGGCTGAGCTAATGCCAGCCATAGACGTCAGGTGCTGAGCCAGTGCGCCAAAATGCTGCAGAATCACTGCCTGCCTGCTTTCATGACAAACCCTCTTACTCATGTGGCAATGTTTTAAATGAGAACTTACTTTTAAAGAAGCCAACCAGAATGTGTATTTGAAAACTTAAAAGTTTGGGCTTGGCTAGTGTAGATTTTTTAAGCTGAATTAGTATTTAGTGTTTGAGTCAGAGCCCTGTGTTTTACCAAGTAAATCATTTAGCGCAGAAATGTGTAAATATTCTTTACTGGTAATAGTGTGACTGACAAAATGAGGGGACACCTGTGACATAAACCTGTGCAGCAGGCAAACAGCAATAATGTCACAAATGCTAATGAACCCTTTTATCCCTGCTTGGGGCGTGTTTCTTTACTTTGACCCCATGCATCTTGTTTTTGCATTGGAACGGCTGACTTACAGGTCATTTATCCATCATTGCTCAATATCTGAAAGCAGAAACAGAAACAGAAAGCACAGTCACTTTCTATACTCAATGGTTGTCCCTACACTCTCCAGTCAGCCACCACCATACTTCCTTGATGAAGCATGCAAGGACCGTGAAGAAAGTATAGGTCAGTTCTGTTTTCAGTACTAACGTCATCCTAATTATTCAAGAATGATCAGTTCTTTCCAAATTGAGCTTTTCAAGTCATTTATCTATCCATTCATTATCTGTGACCACTCACCCTGTGTATGGTCGCAGAGGGGCTGGAGTCTATCCCAGCTGTCATACGGCGAGAGGGCAGGGCTACAGTCTGTCTCAGGGCCAAAACAGACTGAAAATCATGCTCACATTCACATCTACAGGCTATTTAGAGTCACCAATTAACCTAACATGTATGTCTTTGGACTGTGGGAGGAAACTCATGTAAGCACGGGGGAAAAATGCAAAGTACATGCAGAAAGGCCACAGTTGATCGGGGACATGAACTACTCCACCAACTACTTTCCAATATTTTACTGGCTATGGCAAAGTAGTCCATTTTGAAACAATAAAAGTGTCCATGCTCTATCATTAGTAAATTGGATGCTGCTTATTAACTACACAGATTCAAATAACAGGCCAGTCATTTATCTTCTGTACCTTTAGTCAAAAAGCACAAGATGGAAATATATATCGTAGTCAGTGGTCTATCCCTCCTAGTCAGTTCCTACACAGTGCTTTTATAACCTCTGCAATCCTGTGTGAAAAGCTGACTAGACCTTTTGAGAAATTTGCATATCTGCCTCTTTTCTAGCAGTGTAAAGCTGACAAAAAGCTCTGCGGTTATATTCCATTTTTCCAGAGGAAGATTTGCTTTTGATTGTGTGCCTGTTTTCTTCTGCCAAAGCCTGCTTCTTACAGCTCTTTCTCATGGGGGATTATTGGAAAAGACTGTCACTGTCCAGTATTTTTTATGCTAGCAAATAAAAGTAATGTGACAGTGGTGTGTGTATTTGTGTGTGTGTGTGTGTGATATGCTTGGGTGTGTATATGCAAGAAGAGGGTATACTGTTGTTCTGCTGCTTGGCTGCTGGTGCTGACAGAAAAAAAGGAGAGAGAACTGTGCGTAAGCCAATAGTCTGTATTTAGACTTTTATTAAAAATGGGATGTTAAACAGTGAGCATTGACCACCTCTTATTTGAAGGATATTCCTCAGTGACTACACAGCTTGTGAATCCCTTTATAATCATTTTTTATAATCCTAAAATCTAATGCCTTACTAGGCAAATTATCACAGTGTGGCGGGAATTTAAAGATACTTCAGGAGTGTCTATTCTGTAAAACACAGTAAAGGCCGCCCTCCCGCTAACACACCATAAAAAAGTTCATGATTTTGTGCCTTATGGTATAAATGTTATCTTTGGTGTGTTTTCTAGTGAGGCATCAAACATTTTGGAGTGAATGCAGTACACAAATTGGATCTGGATCCTAAAATGTGTTGAGTTATTTTTGGGCTCCACTTATGTGGAGAACTGCAGAATTATAAGAGAGAGTTGTTGAATGCAGCACCCCCCTTCCTGCTAACTCTCCTTCCTGACAAAAGCTCCCGACATAGTTAGTCTGGCTGCTGTCATCTCACACACTCTCCAGTCTATTTTGAGCCATGGGACAGAGGCCCACTCCCCCTGGACGAGTTGGACGCCACTCTCTGTTAGGACCAGAGTGTGGTCATCTGCTCATGCAAAACCATGTGTGTGCTCACACACACACACACAGGTTTGTTATTCTGTTCTTGTTAGAAGTTTTATTTATATTAAATATTGCTAAGCCCGTACCTCAAACCACCACAGCTACATGCCTAACCCTACTTTTTAAGGATGAAAACAGCACACATTTGTCCCTTTGACTCTCTACTCCAAATGCCCAGTTGTTGAGAGAAACGGGGAGAGTCATCAAGATAGATTTCCCCTAACCCTAAAACAAGACTGGGCTAGATCAATGAAAGTCCTAAAAAGAATAGAAATAAACAGGCCAAAAGGTTCAGTTAGGAAAAAATTGTTGGCCAAACACACACACATACACACACACATATAAAAAGGAGCTCCTTCCAAATGTAGCAGAGGTAATAGCAGAGGTTACCTCCCAGATGGTGCAGCTTCACTAACCCTCTGGCTCTGCACAGAGGATGATACTCATTAACGTTTGCTTTTTACAGGAGAGTTCATGTGTTTGTCAAGGCTGTCCCAGTAGGTAAGCTTACAACACTACATGTTCTGAGCAGATTGCAAAAAGGGGATCAACGATATTGAGAACATACAGAGAAGTGTACTAGGAAGCTCTCTCACTTAAAAATTTCAGCCCACCACAGTGGGGTTAAATTACATAGTAGGGAGAAGGAAAGTAACAGAAAACTGTTTCCTTTCTGTCTGCAGTCAGCTTGTCCTGAACTGTCCATAAAGCTGTGCCAGCAATTCACCACTTATGATTAAAAGTGTTTTCAGTTTCAGAACTTTAGTAAAATATTTAAATTGGAAGTTATTCATAAAATATAAAGTTTTCAAACACAGATAATAGATTGAGGAACATACTGCATGCTTGTTTGCTTCACCATGTTGCTGAAATCGTCCCTGGAAAGTACCTGTATTTTGGTCAATCGGGAGAGGGAGATGAGGCTAAACTGATTTGGAGCGGTTGCACGCCATCAGAATTAGGAGACATCCGATGGCTGACTTGACATCCGATGGCTGACTTGACATCTTCTGTCTGACAGAGACAAAAACACACAAGCTTCTCAGTGTTCCTGATAATTACAGCTGTAGACATAGAGACGCAGTGACTCTGTCAGCTGCTGTTTCACTTGCTTCTTTAGGTTGTGAGGTTGTGGACTAGCCTGAAGCACCACTCACTGAAGTCTGAGACGATGGCTGTTGTTCTTTGCATAAATGCTATTAAATTACAGTATTTTAATCCCTGGATTAAAATACTGTAGGTGTGGATCAATTACAGAGTGGAGCCTGGTGATCACCTAAGGTCCTTGAGGAGGCACTGGGGCATCCCCAGAAAAAAATGCAATAATTTAATGTGTTTTTATGTCTAAAATATCCCCACAGAAGCCATGTAACTGTGATTTTTTTAAAAACGTGTTTTTCAGATTTTTTTTCATATCAGATCTTGGACATAAAAACAGTGTGTGCACACTTATGACAGGTCCAAGTTAAAAAAGGTTTGTCCATACAGTAAACCATATTGTTTTAAAATATTTTGGGCAATAATTGTTCTGACTTTTGCTTTTTCACTCAAATAAGTTTTGCAAACCTTAGTGTTTGTTTATTTTATATGATGGCTTTAATGCTTTGTCCAACATATATTTAACAATGTTGATCAGCTATTGGGCAAAGTACAGATATTTGTAATGTACCAGTGAGAATGTTGGCAGAAAAAAGCAAAGAATAGGTTGTAAAAGAAATCTTACATATTCCTCTATTCTAATCTATAGTCCGAGAAGTGAAAGGTAATATATTAAAGCTAGGTGAATGTGAGGTAAGGGCAGCATGGTAGTGGAGGGGTTAGTGGTGCTGCCTCACACTTAGAAGGTCCCTGGTGTGAATCCGGCTTTCTTCAGGGTACTCTGGTTTCCAAAGTCCAAAGCATGTGCAAGTTGGGTTAATTGGTGACTCTAAATTGCCTCTTCGTGTGAATATAAGTGTGAATGGTTGTCCGTGTATGTCACTCTGTGTTTGCTCTAAAATGGACTTGTGACCTCCCCAGGGTCTACCCTGCCTCTTCCCCAATGACAGCTGCGATAGGCTCCTTGAACAGGATAAAGATGGATGGATGGATGGATGAATGTGCGGTATGTGCGCCTAGAATTAGGAGCAGCTCTCAGAGATCTCTTAAGGGCTGGGTTGAGATTTCCTTCCTGTAGGGAGTCACGTCTTTGCTGTCCTTCATCCAAAAAACCCTGACCTACCTCTTTGCAGTGTATGGGCTGTCATAACTTCTCTTTTAGCTAACAGCTATTTTGGGTCAAGATCCTGTTTACTGGATACCCAAATCTTCAGAAGTCAGCATTTCCTGTTTAACAGAAAACACAGAACAGCAGCAGCTGATGCAGGACGGGTGGGTTTTGTTTCTTCAGGAGGGGAGATGGATGTGTTTGGGTGTGTGTTCAGTTGATTAAAAGCATGGAGGAGGGGTAGGGGGTTTAGCAGCCAGATGCTCGGCCTGCAGCTGGCTGGTTGAGTCGGGGGGGGCTACATTGAAAAGTAGCAGTGCCAGCAAAGTGGGGCTTAGCCAGATACTGAGAGGAGATAATCCATATTTCATCTGCATCCTCCTCTTTTTTCCAACCACCTGCAGAGCACCACTGCACATACACAGAATATGAAGGGTGCATGTTACTAAAATAAAATTTGAGAACTGCTAAAACTTGACTAGAATCGCCCTTTCATATCCAGCAACTTGGGGAGCTCCTTCGATTTTGGAAATGACTATATTACATAGTGAGACTCAAACTTAACCAACAAACAAACAAACAAAAACAACTACTTCTTGCACATCCTTCTTATGCATCAATATAGAAGGCACCTTTTCAATTTGGATTCAGCCAAAAGGCTTTACTTTGCATTCTTATTTAAATTACAATATAGACTTTTCAGTGTGCTCCCCTGATCATTCAAATTGCAGTTTTTCTGATATTTTTAAGTTCATCCAACAAATGTTTGGGATATAAACCACACTTTATGAGTGAATGACTCACAGCTTCAGAGACACTATTTTTATGCTTTGGCAAAATGTTCGCACTGCTAATTTAGCAGGAAAAAAGTACCAAATATACTGTATATTACAGATATATGCCTTATTTTAAATATTCATGATTAGCTTGCAGCTTTGACGGTGAGCTTAGAAGATTCTTTCTTGCTTACTCAGCCTTCCATGCACATGCACACACACATGGGTTTTGACTGCTTTCCCTCTCCTTTTTTATTCCCCATCTATCACAGAAAATTCCCTCTCCTTTTCTCTTTAAGAGAAATCAAGTAGGCTTGTTTCCATTAGTTTATAAAGTATTTTTTGTCCTTTTGGCTTATCCCGTGAGTTCAGGGTCACCACAGCGGATCCAAATGTCGATTTGGCACAGTTTTTTCGCAGGATGCCCTTCCTGACGCAACACTCCCCAATTTTTACTGGGCTTGGACCAGCACTGCACAGCTGGGGAGGGGAATCGGCTGTTAGGGGTTCAGTGTCTTGCCCAGAGACACTTCGACATATAGCTGGGACTGGGGATCGAACCACTGAGCCTGTGGTCCGTGGACGACTGTCTTTACCAATTACAGCCGCCCCTCTTCCATTACTTTGTAAATAAGCTATTGTTTTTTACGGCACAATTAATCTTACATTAAAAGTCTTTAACTGGAACATATTTTTTATGTAAAGCACCATACTCCAGATCTTCTAGGCAGTGAAAAACATAAGATGTAGATATGGTGGGCTTGCCTTGCTCCCCCTTGAGTTTATCTCTTTTATAAGGCTTGTCATGAAAAAAATGCTATGTTGTGCAGACACAAGCTCAGTCTTTGTTTTAGAGTTATTTGGAGGGCATGATGTTTGTGTACTGTGGTCGACCCATGGATCTCAGGTCTGTGGTTGTGTTGAAAAAGTAAGCTCTGGCTCCTAACAGCTCAGACTCAATGTTTGTGTAGAGCACTGCTCCAGGCCTTTGTCACTATCGAGCTGATATATCTGGGGGGGGGGGGGGAGTTTGTAACATCCAGATAACATTTTTGTTTATACATGAATAAGGATTAGAATAAAATTAATTTGGCTAGGCTATGGCTAGGAAATATAGTCAGAAGACCTTAATTTTAAAAAAAGACAGTTTTGGAAAGGTATTTGAGTGTTTGTGAGAAAGAAAATGCTCAACACAGATACATCAAAAAAGACTTTTAATAAATACTATGGCTCATACTGATAGCATCTACAGATAGTAGTAGCATATGATACATTGGCAATGACACTAAACAAGGGGTCGGAATGAAAGAAGGGAAGAAAATAGATGGAGAGTTTGAAAGGTAAAACACAAGATAAAATAAATTGGCAAAAGGTGAGAAAAGAGCATGGAAGTCATGCGGAAAGAGAATTGAAAAACAAATAGAGAAAAGGAACTGAAGCTACACTTCAGAGGTGACAAAAGTACACACATTCTTTAGCAAGTCGAAGTACAGATACTTTAGTAAAAAAAGACTGGTAAACTTAGAAGAAGTGACTTCCACTTCTTTACTCAACTAAAAGTGGGAAAGTACATGCTCTGAAATTAAACTTTGAAAATAAAGTATAAAAGTAAAAAGTGCATCCTACCAGCTGTTTGTGTGCAAAGCTGTACTTGCTGTACATGTTGTCAAGAGCTGCAGCAGCAAAAAGACCAAACTGTGCTGTGTAGGGGTCAGACTTTGACAAGCCTTCCTGACCACCCCCCAGAACTGCCCATGACTGAATGCATGAAGCTGCTTAAACACATGCACAATGGAACTAAGGTGAATACCTGAACCAAGTACGACGGGACCTGTCAGTACCCGAGGGTTCAGGTTGGGTTTGGAGTTTAAAATCAGGTTAGGTTTTCAGTTTCCTATGATCATGTACCAAACATTTGTTGCTTTGGTTTTCCACCACATTATTGTTACTCACAGATGTTTTATTAATATTTGATTTTTAGCTGAACAATTTTTAAATGACAGAAGTTTTTGTGTAATGAATTTTTCCCCTTACTCTCAATGTTTGAGATCCTTATACCGTTATTGTTCTTTTAGGGATGTGTAAAAGGTGCATGTGTAAGTAGCTATATCATTACTATGCCAAATTCCTATCATGAGGGAGAATTATTACCTTCCTTTCAATATTTTGTGAAAGCAGAAATATGGCACTGCTCTAGTTGAAACCACAGATTTACAAAACAATTAAGAAACATCACCTTTTGATGATTTATTATTCCATTAAGTCATGCAGCCTACAAAAATACCAAATGTTCAATATTAAAATGTTTTATTTATCATTTGCATCATTTGCAATTAAATATCTAACAATATCTGAGTTTTGTGGTGTTGGATCAAAACAACGGGTGTAATATGTGGCTTTGGCAACTTGTGATAAACATTTATCATTTTAAGTTAATAATTTAATTCTAAGGAATGACTTGTAAATTATTCAGTAGTGAAAGTAATTGTTAGCTGCAGCCCAAAAAGATATACTGTGTTCAGCTTGTGAGCAGGATCTATTTGACATTTATTACATACTATTTATTACTTAAGACTTTTATCAATAATACTAGTTGTATTAGAATGCATACTTCCCCATTAGTCCTACACTTTGAATGCAAAAATATGTTATACACAGAACACCGGTGTTTCTCCTAGAACATTTTCAGGCACTGTGGCAAGTGGATAATAGATGTTTTGCATGCATACACAAAACATTCTGGGTTATTTATTTCTCATGCAACACTTTGATTGGTAAATTCAATGTAAAGCTCAAATAAAGCAATGTGAGTATTAATAAGATGTATTTATTGCATATGTATTTATTTACTTAAATAATTGTTCCTGTCTCACTGGGGGCTATAATTAAAGCCCTCTGGGATGTTCCTCTTCTGTCAGGCTGGTTATGCTAACGGAATACAGAATGTGACAGAATTTATGAGGCCAACATATTGTACCTTAAAATGGGTAGTCTAATATCAGATTCAAACTTAAACATCCCATCAATATAATTTATTTGTAATGTGTAAAATTGGTTTATTAGCACAAAACCATATCTCCAGACCTAATTTTAACATAACCTAATTTTGTATTCATACAAATTCCTTGTTGCAGGATTGTATGGAGGTGTGACTGTGTTTATTTGTCTTTTAGAATGTAACCGCTGTGTAACATTTACAAAAGAACATTTGTTTTCACTGATTTACAGGTTTGTTCTTGTCTCTCTTCATTTACTCACTTCATCACTCTACCACTGCTCTTACACTCATCACGCTGAGGAAGAGGGGTAATAAAATGGTGTGCAGCCCTGGACAAATCGTACGGCCTTAAGTAAATCAACAACATCTATCTCCGGGGAAGGGCTAGTTCTCATTCTTCATGTAGAAAAGGCAGTAGAGTGGATATAGAACAGGTAGTGAATTTTAGGCACAACATCAACAAGAAAGGCTCTTGGATGCCTTCGTAGCTACCAGTAAGATGTTAAAAAGAACTAGATCGGTTGTGAAAGTTACATCACTAGATTTCAATTTTAAATGTATGCACGGTGGGGGTCACATTGGTATGGCTTCCATAAACTAGTGGAAAAAAAAGAGTACTTACCGGTAAAAGTTCCTGTTTATTGTTTTGTCGTTCTTTGCAAAATGTGTCTTGTGGACATGGAAGCACTCGAAGTGAGAGGGCTCTGCACTGTCCTGATGTATGCACTCATTCTACTTCAATACTCGCACACATACACACACATGCACTACACAAGACCTTCTGAGTAATATCTTTTTGTCTGACAAAGAGATAAAAATAAATAAAGTGAATAGGCCATAGCTCAAGCTTCCTGATAAATGTATCCAGCTCCACAATGGCTCCTTCATGGGAAACATATACAACCAGTTTCACCTTATCTCGCAACCCATTGAAGGTTAGCAGTAAATTGGCAGGGATTCCTTCCTAGGTCAGTTTTCACGGCTTGTCCTCTGCCTCTGGCTCTGACACCATGCCATTGCCCTTAAAATGAGCCCAATCCTTTACCAAGCTGTTGGCACAAGGCTGTAAAAATATCCCCAGAGGGGGATTAATCATGTTTGACAGAGTGCATATTTGAAAAAAAGCCACAGTTATTGTGATGGACTGCATTAACTCTGCAAAATGTTATCTATAAGAGCAACAATGGCTTTTTAGAGCGGCCCTCTAAATGGCTGTGGTGTCTCAGGGTTCTGGGGCTCCTTCAGTAGGCTATGGGGTTTCCTGGCAAGATGGGGAGTAAATGTCCGCTTATGAGAAGCAATTTCATTTGTTCAAAGTGTCCTAACTAGAGATTGCATTGATGTGCATGCAGTCCCAACTTTCAGTCTCAGCTGTATTACCTCCTGAGGGGCAGTGTAGACGTTCCTACACTTGTGATGGAACTTTAAATTGCTTTAAATTGAGGAAAACCCCTACTTTGTCAGCCACTCTTGTTTGTTTTAGGGGCACTGTTTAAATAACATTCTGCTCTCTTCCTATAAAGAATCCCCCACACAACCCCCCACCCCAATGCCAGAGGATGGCGTTTGTTGTGTTTTCTAAAACAGTGAGAGCACCCACTTAAGCCTCTTAATAGTCCTCCATTACAACTGCCCTGGGCTTTACTGTAAGAGAGACAGAAATAAAGCCAGAGATGGAGGGGAGGGTGCAAATTTCTGTAAATAGAAGACTTTTGTAGAAAAGATGTCACAGGGACAGTAAGTATTGCACTGGTAGCCTGACAGGAAGTGGAACATATGTCTCCCTTCCAGCTCCCTAAATCTCCAGAAGACCTCACATGAACTGAACTTCTGGCAAAGCCTGCCCACGGCGTTCTTCAACCCCTCCTTCAATCACCAGGCCTCTGACAGAGTAGTGCTAACAGTAATACAGATGCTGAGGGGAGGGGCACTGCAAACAACCCACCCACGGGAGCCCAGAATTACGCCATCACAGCAAAACAACCACCCCCTCATATACCCCGCCCACCACCCATCGATCATGGCCAGCTACCACTAATCTTACTCTACAGCACTCTATTCTTCTTTTTCTCTTTCTCTCGTGGCCGCACCCGCTTTCTAAACAATCAAACCCAGGCCAGTAGCCCAGACCCCTTTCCGTGAATCTCTGTTTTATTTTTACTCCACCGGCTCCAAGTGGTTTCTCCTTTTTCCCCTTTTCTCTCCCTCTTTGTTACTTTGGTTTTGTTACTGAAGATCTGCACAATTTATTTTTCTACCCACTGCTGTAGTTGGAGAGTTCAACTCTGTATGCCATGTTGTGACTTTTGGTATTTTTGACTCCAAATTTTGCTCCAGGCCCTGAATTATGAGGAAAGCACATGTGGTATGTGACTCCATGTGTTTCATATAAGGTGCATAATTGATGGCATATGTAAGAAATTATCCAAGATTTCAAAACATCTCCTGGCCAATTTAAATGGGAATATTATTTCACAGATTTAGGTGGGGCCAAGGGTTGACCCAGGATTTCCATCTGTTCCCAAATAGCAGGTTCACAGTTTGAAAATGTGGTTGTGATGCCCTGTCGGGAAGCAATCAAGCTTTAGCTGCAGGGAGTCTTTTCTTTTGGCTGGGTGGTAGGTTGCGAGGCTCAGAGGTGACCCTTAAAAGGTCTGGTCCTGCAAAGCAGTCTGGCAAATCCTGTCCTGTTTCTGGGATCAGTTGTAAAGGAACAAAAAGTGTTGACTGAGGGTGGCATGAGGGGAAGTAGATGGGGCTTCTGGGAAAGGGAAATGATGGAGGTGTCTGAAACAAGGAAGCCAAGCGTGAAAGAGAAGGGAGAGGGCGAGAAGCCCAGATTTGGCCCAGGATCAGTCGCCAGAGAAAGAGAGATTAAGGGCCCATCATTCCCAGCTGCATCATCAGGGCTTTGGCCCTGGTTTGTGTTTTTGTGTCTGTTTGTCCATCACCTCTTAAAACAATTGACCAGAAGGACTTTTAGAATTGAAGCATGCACACTAACAAAGATCACCACCCCACACAGTCCAAAACCTGGTCAGTTGACCGTCCTATCATTCCTGAGAATATGGACCTCTGACTGGCCTTGCTTGTGACTGTCCCCCCCTCCTCTTTTTTACACTGGGAGAGTATGCTTTGTGTTTTTGGTTCTTTGCCATGCATTGTCAGCCCCTTTAGTTCCCCTTCCGTTACTTGACTTCCCTTCTGCTTTTGCTTCATCCCACAAACAAGTCTGGTTTTGGCTGGATGTTTGGATCAGACAGTCACCCTAGTGCACTATCCTCCAACATTCTCCTCACTTTCACCCCAACTATCTGTTTTAAACTTACTCGTTGACTCTTTGCTGTGGAGAGCTGCCGAGGGGGCAGGTGGTAGAGACAGAAGGGGCTGATATAAAAAACTGAACAGCCCAAGGTTAGGCAGGGGATCTTTGCTGCAGGATTAATTGTATAAGAACCATGTAATGATTGCTGGCATTCCTCTGGAGTGAAATCCTGTTAGTCACTGGACAGGGTTCAGGTTGAGACTGAGCATGTATGTGTGCATCAGAAAGGAAGGTGAGCATGACCAAGTGAAGATTTCAAAGATTCTGTTGTCTCAGCCCTAAAGCCACGCAAAGATACACTCTGACCAGGTTCAATCAAAGATGTTCAGGTTTTAATTTCTACTCTCTGCGATTGTGTACGATTAAGCTTAGTCTCTACACTTCAAATCTGTTTTTATTGATTGGACCCCAGGTTTGCAAACATCTGACTCTAGTTAATAATTAGTGACATCAGAAGCCTATTACTGCTATTACCTCTTTCCAACATCACTTTGTAGCTTTAATAGGTGTGCTCAATAAAGACATGAAAAAATTGACTCAGAAATATCATGTTTGTTAATTTGTGACTTCAAATCACATTTCATGATCGATTTATGCAGAAAACTGGGAAACTGCAATGCAAAAGTGCATTTATTTCCCCACTTCTCTTGCATCTGTGAAAAAGAAAATGTTTAGTTTGAGCCTATTGTACTTTGATTCATTCTGACAGTTTTCGTGCACTGGGTTTGTGGCTTAGTTTTTATATACTACGGTTTGTACGTATTAGGCTTGTTGGGACATATTATATTGGGACATATATTGGGACATATACATAAACTTATTGATCACCTCAAATATAAAATTGATCATATTTTGGTTGTTTTGGTTGTTCTGGATGAACGTTTTCTGGTAACCATATACTGTAGTATCAGTGGCAGCAGTGGTCAAATCAAGTAACGGACATGGCAGCAGAGACTTTAGGAGAGCACTGTTTAGTTTAACAAACATAAGACATTTGGAACTTTTTTTGAAATTAAAAAAAGGGTTTTGAAGAACACCACGTTTTTATTAACCAAGCTAAAATGTTAAAGACCCAAACTGCAATGTGAAGGTTATGCTGCAGTTACATGCAGTTACATTCGTAGGCATTGACTAAATCACTAGTACCAATTTGTTTTGTCATTTGAGGGAACAGACCTGATAGCACAATATGACAGTGTCAGATAAGAAGGTTTCTTAAACGAAATTGAGTCTTAAGTTTATAACGTTTTATTTAATTTAGAAAACATCAGTTCAAGATGATTTTACTATTGCAGCAAAAAGCATACTTTACACACAAGTATAGACAGAAAGTATTGAGCTGTACTGCTGTACTTTTGCTTAACATTGCTATTTTTAGTTCCAATAGTATCAGTGAAGCATCAATAAAATGTACGAACAATTTGTACTATAATCATGGGACACCAACGGCAGGGATGACTCATCCTTTTAAATCCAACTGAAGTTTTCTTGTTGTGATTCTGTCCTCGGGGAAGGAAAAAGCCCCTTATCAGTGTTCGCTCTCTCCTTTTCCAACATTTTACTCCATCTCTCCATTTTCAGACAACAGTGAGCAGCTCATTGAACATAGATGATGAATGGCTGTAGATTGATGGCAGATAGCGGGTTGCCACTAATTGACACCATTGTATCACTTCATCTTTCGCTTTTGTATTCATCCTCCTCCTTCTTCTCTTCTCAGCACACCACCCCATTATGGTTGAGATTAGTTGCTCTTAAGGAGCTGTATATCTCTGCATGATCCATGTAATGAAATATGCACTGCAGGAGCTTGCTTGAGGGCCTGTTTCAACATATTGCATTCGTAGGCTTTGATTCTGTAGGATTTTTATGACAAGGACGAGTTTGGTTTAATGTTGCAAATCTAAATATAAAACTTTATATTATTATTTGGCCAATTCAAGCATTATCATGGTATAGAATAAGGAGATATGAGTCATTATCTGCCTGGCATATTTATTATGGGTGAGACTTAGAGGTACATTTTCATGCTGGTAGCCTTGTCAGCAGAGCATTGTAATTATTGAAACAAAATATCACCAGTGCCTGTACTATGAGTTGGGTTGCATATTTAGAAAGGTAGAAGATGTCTCGCTCTCTCTCTCATCTAGAAATACACGATGAGTCAATAGAGTCATCCAGTGGAAGATTTGTGTGTCATCAACATTGGAATGATAGGAAAAGCCATGTGAAGGGATGATAAAACACAGGGATGTGGTATAGATGGAGAAAAGAAGATTTTTAGGGAGGAGGTCAGTGTGGATGTCTAGGTGAAAACAAACAGGACTTTGAGATGAGAGACACAAGTTCTTGTCTCATTTGATATTGTTAGTTGTTACACTTTATTTCTGTAATATCCCCAACCTCACTATTCTTTAATCCTAACCTTGTTTTTGTGCCTAAACATAAAAGCTAATATTTTTTGTGCCAAATCCAAATTATATGGTGGCATTTAATAATGCATGATAGTACAGAAGTGGGTGGGATAGTTTAGTAAAAGAACAAGCACCAAACTCTTGCTTCTTCCTCATATTTCTCATACTAGTCAGAGCTAAAGCAGATGATAAAGGGTTATAAAAATTCATAGGACTTCTTTAGAAGTCAGATGCCTCTGCCTCTGCTAAGTTTATGCTAAGTCACTTATTTACTTTGGCTCGAGACCTGCCGTGTGTGTGTGTGTGTGTTTCTCTATCGTTCTGGATAAACCCGGGTCTTTAACTGATAGGCTTACCTGGGTTTATAAAAGCATCTGTTATGTAGTCTGTCCCCGCTATTTTTAATAATTTTATATGCTCTTTATTCAGTTATGACTCTTGCTGACACCCACTTTCACATTTTCATAATGTGTTGCTAAGTGCAGCCACAGTTGTGCCACGGAAACAGGTGCATTTATTTGCACTGCTCAAGGGATCCTCAGGTAGTTCTTAAGTGAGACAGTTTTCTTTTTTTGTTTGTGTGATCATAATGACAATTTTAGTCTGCAACTGACACATTATAAACTTGCCTGTCCCAGGTTATCTTTATTCCAAACACTAATACAAATCACGTTTACATATACTCAAACCTCCTCCCCCTTCCTTACCACATTCTCTCCTACTCGTGTGACACCTTATCATTCATCTTGTTAAGATCTTTTATTAACTCACTGTGCTCCACTTCTTCCACCCTTGACTAAAGAGTATGCTTCCCTTCTTTTCTCGGCTTGTTTTCTTCTGGGACTGGCAGACAGCCTTACTAGCCTTCAGCTAGACGGCTTTTAATCATTTATTTAGGGGCTGTAATGTTGAGTTCAGCTCTACTCTCTCTCTCTCCGTGCATGCAAAGACGAGAGCGGGGAAAAGTGAGAGACACCACATTAAGCTTGGATGAAGAAGCCAGTTTGTCAGCACGCCTCTAAGGATTCCTCCTCCCTCTGTTTCCAATGCTTTACTAAGTATTATGTGTTTTAAATAAGTATATGATGGTGCTGCTTTCATTAAATATTTCTGTTTTGATGGCATCTCCACTGGCGTCACAGAGTGAACCTTACTAGAAAGGAAAATTCAGAGGGATACAGTTTATTTGTTTGTCAGATTTCATGGGCAGATAAAGCAGTGAAATAGGGTCTGTCTGATGCCAAAGGCCTCACGAGGTGTCTTTGTAAACAGTTGTTTTTTTTTCTGTTAACAGACACAATATCAGTGTATGTATAATCAAATGCCACTTTATTAGGTACACCTGTACAATCTAATGCAATCCAATACAGCAGCTTTGCAGTAGTCTCAGTAGTAGCAGTCTTACTCGAGTGTATTGGTTTTAAGTTTTGGTCTGATCTGTATCTGAACAATGCCTGATTTTGGTTGTTAAATGGATCTTTGATTCAGACACACTTGGCAATGAACATTGTATATTTCACAGTGCAAATTTAAAATGTCTGCTGTACACACACAGAGACTCCAAAAATGAGGTACCATCCGCTGTTGTTTTCAGCACTGGGCATTGAGTCAGAGAGGTAATTCACATTTATAATTGAACAGAACAAAGGGTGTTCATTGGAGGCAACTAATCAGCACTGACCTTTTCTGAATAGCATTAGCAGGCCCTTCCCAGCAGAGCAGTGCTGTTTAGCCTGAGGTCAGTTGTAAAAAGTGTTGGTTGTGTGTAAATAAATATGCCTCTTTCTATGCAGCAGATGGCCTTCCCATTCATTAACCCCACTAATGGGACTTGGAAACCTTTCTCCAAGTGTAATGACCTAACTCAGCTCAGTTCAGAGTGCTAATTGACTACTTATTCCCGGATTGAGTAGACCAGGTAAAGTTTGAATGTACTTTTTTCTGTTGAAGGCGGTGATGCCCAAAGCTAGTGCCTAAGTCTTTGTCACAACAATGACATGGAGAAGAGGGAGAATCGTGGGTTTAGGGCAAAATATGTAGGACATAAACAATGCACACTTAACTCATCAGCAAAAAGAACTGGAGACTGTATGGGCCTTTGAAGCCTGAGAGGATTTGGCTCATCAGTGAAGAACTGTCCACTTGTTTTTGTCTTCATAGATGTGAAGAAAACATGCAGTTTTCCTCCATAAGGCATCACTTGTGGTGTTTTACCAAAGAACACAGTGGAGCAAAACACTAAAACTTTTTCTTGTGCTCCCTCCGCAGCATTCTCTCTGTCTGTCCCTGCAGCTTAGTGCAAAATGTTCAAACAAAAATAGTGTTTGATCTTTTATCTAAGTAAGAAAAAAGTACCAACCAAAATATTATATATATTATATATATGTATAATTTGGTTTTGGTGCACATTTATGAATCAAATGTCTTTCCTCTATTCAATTAAAAGTACAGTGCACATACTGAAATGCCATACCACACAAGTATAAAACCCCATGTTTTCTTTTTTCTCCCTTTACAGAAAAACTGTAGTTTCCACTACACAATGCTATTCCTGCTCTTTTCGGTCTATGCCATTGTCATTTTCTCTCCCTCTTTTGGTTCTGTATTGTTTTAGTTAATGCTGATTGCCTCAAATGAACTTCCTTCCCCTCTCCACCACATGAGCTGTAATTTTGTCACACTTGTGCACAGCAACAGGCCATGACACTACCTCTGACCACTGGCTTCATATCATTATCCATCAGCAGGAAATGCAGCCAGAATTACATTTTTCTCATGCATTCATGCAGGGTCAGATGAGGTATGGAAAAGTCTATACTCACTTTCATCCAGAGCCGATGGACACTTTTTCTTTAAATCCATGACCACCCAATGAATTATGAATGAAAAACAGTCCCTTCCGGCTTACACTTACCTAGAAAGAAACTTTAACTCAGTCTCAAGAGGTAAGTATTTGCTAGCTAGGCTTCACTGCAGTGTTTGGACGGAGGCCCAAATAAATCATGGACTGTCAAGGAAAACTAAGTCCGTATAATGTTCTACTTGTACATATAGCAGGCATTGTTAGTAGTGTGGTGATTGTACAGCGTCCCACTTTGAGTCCAGGGGACTGGATTTGTTTAACCATAACCACATTTTTTTGGATCTGGTTTAGTTAGACTCAGGTTTTCTCGGGTCGTGTCAGGCCTTATTTTAAGAACCTTTGTGTCAGTGTATTGCAGTGTGTTTATTTTCCACACATTACTATTCATTTTTTGTGTTTCACTCTTTACACCCCAGTACTTGATGTTTAAGTGTCACACTGCAAATTGTGGGTTAGATGACATGCAATAGCATTAAAAAATCTTCTGATGTTTGCTGTATTTTTTTCAGCTGAATTTTAATATTGTGATGCTGTAGTGGCTTAATTAAAGTTTCATCTGGTTATTAATGGAAGATTACCTGGATTCTCTGCTGCCTTTCTATTTTCCTTACTTCTTAATATAAAAAAAATGAATAACTTGTTCTTTCCTTTATCTGCACAGGAGCAGAGCCCCAGTAACGCCACATCCCTGGCCATGATGCAGGAGCCACAGGAGGTGGTAGAGGAGACCGTCACCATAGAGGAAGATCCAGGCACCCCCACTTCCCACGTCTCAGTGGTCACCTCTGATGATGGCACCACACGGCGCACAGAAACCAAGGTAAGACACAAAGGTGCAGTCAACTTAGTAAAGAAAACAGAAATATGATAATTAAATTCTAGAAATGTGTTCATTGACCATGCACTGTATTTTCATATTGTATTGATATTGGACATATTTAGCTCTAAAAAAAAAATCCTTGCTGGGCTGGTGCTAGAGTTGGTTAAGAGCTTGTTTATCTTGTGAAGCTGTTAGGAACGGCTTTGTTTTTCACAGGATGTAGAGCCAGTGTTATTACATGTCTGTATACATTGCAGATATACCAATCTACTAAACTATGCATCTAACTTTAGAAAACAATTTTTCTTGTTGGTCAGAATAACCACACCCCAAATCACAGTCAAAAGCTGTTCTTGGTTCTACCTCAGCAAGAAATTGTTGCTGTTCTTTAGCTGTCGAAAGGCAGAGAACTAGTTCTAAAATAGACACTGGCGCAGAACCAGCCCTGAAACTGGCTATGTGGAAAAGGGGTATTTGACACCTCTGAGTTGATGCAGTATTGTGACACAGAGACCTCAATGAGCTCTTTGCTGCAAACACCCATAGAGTCCCTTTAAATTATTTTAATATTGCTTTATATGATTGTTGTGGATTGCTGCTTCCACTCCCAGACTTCCATCCTTAAGAACTCTAAATCCCATAATCCTATAGCCCAAAGTGGTATCATCTCCTTCTCATGGATTTATGCATTTGATAATTGTGTTATTTTTTAGCCCATTCCATTGGTATTTTTTCCAGTTTTGTGCTTCTCCATTCCTCTTTTGTTGATTGGTCCTCTACTGTGTTTTGTTGTTTTTCTATAAGGATGTGTCAGCTAAGGTGAAGGTGAGTGGACTTTTACACTATTATGGCTTTTCCCACCATGCCACCATTTTATGTGTTCCCCTACAGGCTGCAGCAGCAGTGTGCCGCACAGCTGGCTTCATCACAAACCAAATAATACTCCAATTTAAAATCCCAAAATAAAAATACTTTCTAGCTTCCACCTCCTAGGATAAGTTCCATTCCTCTGATTATGTCTTATGCATGGTCTTCTGTCTCTCTCCTTCTCTTTCTCTGTTTCTCTCTTATAAATTGTATCCTGTAACATTCCTCATTGGCATAATAATAGATAAAAAATACCACTACTTAACACCAATAATACATTCTGCATTCCCACAGGAATATTATGAGATAAAAGCATCTTACATTACTGCACTTTTTTTGCACTTTAACCATAAGCACACATTATTACTTAGAGCTGTGCCATATTATATTGTCTTTCATACATTGTGATAATTTCTCCCCATGACAAATGTTGTCATATCTTGATATTGGTAGTTTGTATGTAAGTGCTGTGATGTGGATGTCTCACATGAGCCTTCAAACAAAATAAAAGTGGTGGAAGGCAGATCTCGAATGCAGGAAGAGTCTAAAGAACAACTGGAGAAGAGTTGAGTTGTTGCCAGAAAATAATGAGGGCGGAAAGAGCAGCAATAGTAACAAACTGCTTTAATTCAGAAAGGTTTCTCAGGATCCATAAGTAAAAAATACTTATAACTAATTAAATGCTAAATGGCCACTTATGTAGTGCTTTTATCCAAAGCGCTTTACAACATTGCTTCTCATTCACCCTTTCACTGATGGGAGTGGCTGCCATGCAAGGTGCTGAACCACCAGGAGCAACTTGGGGTTCAGCGTCTTCCATAGGGACACTTCAACACATAGCTGGGATCACGGATTGAACATATACATTTTATTGAATTAATTTAAATATATTTTGATTATTATCAATATCAACTGATTAAAAAAGCTTTATTATTAATTGTCTCTTTTAACCCTCAGAGGTCTAGGGTATATCTGTTTTTTGAAGACTTTTGATTTGACTTTATATTTCACCTTTATATTTTACCATGCCAATATTTGGTGTCATTTGTTTTTAGCACAACCTCACCTGTGTAACAGTTATTTTTTTTCATTTTGAAATACTGTTATAACACAGACAGCTCCACAACCACACAAGAAATGTTCTTCCTGCTTAGTTTGACATCAGCAGATTCTCCACGGGGGAGACTCCTTGTTTCATCAATATAAAAATAATAAAGTCAAGAATATTTGAGTCAAAGCATCGCTTGATCCATCCTAAACACCAGTGAAAATTTCAAATAGAGTTTGACATCTGCACTTTCAACGTGCAAAAAAATCAAGCATCTGAAGCATCGTCTTCCTGCTACTTCATCTTAAAGAGATCATGTGACTTGATCACACCGGCATGATGACGTACTACTAAACGTTTAAATGGCAATCGAATCACCCTGGTCATGTTTAAAACAGAGAGTAGGAACAGTGGCTGCCCTATTTTGAATATACTGAGGAATCATTTCATTCTTAATAATTTTTTCTATTATTAGTACAGAATGTCTTTCTCTGTTTGTCTGTTTGGTGTTTGGAAAATGGTTTCAAGTCTGTGCCTGTTCATTGTGTTTTGGAACACAGTCTGTATTTCACCTCTCAGCTTGAAGTCATCTCACTGGACACTGAGAGGGATTCCTGCAAGAATCCACATCAGGTTTTTATTTAAAAGGAATCTAGTACAAAATCTTAGAAGGGAGGTGGGGTTGGAATTATTTTGAGACACACACCCAATAATAACCTTATGTAGATTGCAACGATTTTAATGCAAACACATGTACAGTCAACTTCTGCTGCTGTAAGTTTCCAGAGGAGAAAAGAGTGCCCTAGGGACTGTGCAACTGTAATTAAAAAGCCTGGTCTAATCCCTCATCAGGGAGGGCCCATTGTCCCCCAGCCTGTTTATTTGGAGGGGATTGGCCACACACACTTACCCACACTCACATGATTTTACGCATTTACACACAAACACACACACTTGTTCTTATGAATAACACACACAAACATCACTGTAAAACTTTACAGTACAGTAATCAGAGGCTTTGCATAAAAGGAAGGAAAAGGAAGGACACTGTTTTTAAGGGTCTGCCATCTTGCTGGGTGGAGCGTCTGGGTGTTTTCTGAAAGTCACCATTAGGAAAAGGCTAATTAATGTACAGGGTGAGAATGTGAAAGCCAACATCTCTGTAGTAGCTAATAGATCCAAACCCAACTGAGTGTGTTCACCAAGAAACCTGACTTTCCCATGCTCTTTTTTGCCTCTATGCTCTGGCTTGCTATGTGATGTACAGTATGAGTTCTTTTTGAGGTATGTTTTTATCTATTCCTTTGAAGCAAAGTTGCTAATGCTGTGTTTTCCCTTCATGGTTATTCCCAACCTGACTGCTAGAAGATGAAACACAGAGGCTTCTCCCATCTTCCTGTTTTTCAGGATAAAATAGTTTGTTCAGTGGTAAACATGCATATCAGCTATATTATTGGTCTAGGATACTGCAAATAGAACAGAAAATAGCATAAAGATAGAGCTATTGTTTATGAGAGACTGTCATCAGAAACAGACCAGAGTTATGTTCACATTTTCAACTCATTCAGAAAATTGGCCTGGACCTTGAATATATGTGTGTCTTAGCACACCTACTTGCTGAAGATCCTTGTTCGTCATATTGTCCTAGGACGCAATGCCTTCCTTGGCGATCATTCAACTTTCTTTTCCTGCTGCCCCAATACAAATGGAATGTCAGTCATGTTGGAGGAAAAGCTCAGTTGGGCTCACAAAAGCAGCATTCCTCCTTTTTCTGTGGTTATAAGCTAATAAGAGTATAGAGGCAGACCACACAAACTCATAAAAGCTCTTTTACAAGCCTGCAAACACTGAGGAGCCAGCCATGAGGTAGTAGTGTTAGGTAGTAAAATGCCAACTGGTAGTTTCATCAGGTTTAACAGTTGTGAGAGTGTCGCTGTTGAACAGATAAGAATAAAGAACAGTGCGTTACTTTTTTTGTTTGTGTATGTCGCTGTCAGAGCACAGTGAGAATACTCTAACCACTCTCAAATTGCACACTGCTATGTCTATCTTAAATGTCTCCAACTCATTACAGAGCTACAACAACAGTGTGGATGTGCCATATGTCCATGAATAATGAAATGCAGTTCTCTGAGAGATCTATCCACTTCTCCCTCACCAGGTTACAAAAGTGGTCAAAACCATCACTTGCCGCACCTACCAACCAGTCATGGTGACTGACAACTTGCAAGTAGAGTCCAGGCCTTCACGCCGGACCCCCACCCCAGTCTCCATTACAACCCAGTTTGAGACAGAACCAGTAAAAGATGCAAATCTATTTGTGATCTATCTGCTTCCATCTGCATCCCTGCTGCTCTAACATTTAAACATTTTAACACTTTACCAGTGTTGAAGAGAAACTAACTAACCACCTTCTGTCATTTTTGCTAATCATCTTTACATTGTCTGAATATGAATCATAGGCTGTTTAAAAATCTAAACTACTACCTGACCCTCTTCCATTAACCCTCTGGCCACTCTGTCCATTTGAGCTCTCAATAAAGTGCCACTGAAGTTATGAAACCTCTTACAGAGCAGTGAAGTGGACAGTGCCTTTAGCTTGCTGCCTTAGTTTGGTAAATAGTTAAAGCCCATGTTATACTGCCTGTGAAAGTTTTAAACACTTTTCAGTGTAGCTGTGTCCTCCCACGCATGCACCCACACACACATGCAGACAAATCTATATTTCTACATGTGCACAAAGTTGCATACACTTTCCACTATTTTAGTTATTCTCTTTTAGCCTTGTTTACCCTGCTTAACCATGTTTCACAGGCTCCTCTAAAACATAGGTCCTTTGCCGCCTCTCGTTTCCCCTTGCGTGATGGTTTAAGACTTTGTGAACATGATTGTGCATCAAAGAGCCTTTGAAACCTGTGTGATAGCTCCCTTTGCAACCCTTGCAGACGGCCCAAAAAGCTGTGTTAGTACAACACACGTGGGCATGTCAAAGCTAGGAAACTGTAGGAGGGCATTTACTGTCCTCTCAACTCTGACAGCAACTATTGAACAGAATAAAAATTGATGGCTAATAAAAGGTGATGAAATGACCAGTTGTGAATAAAGGCGTATGTTCTTTTTGTACAGTATCTCTCTGACAACTGTTATGTCATGGTTATGGTTTGAAATTCAGCTCTTGCCCATATAGTATTTTCCAGGCCTAGAGATAGATTATGCTTTGATCTGAACAGGTGAGTTTTGGTTTTGCCTTAGCTTATGGCTGTAAATCAAAAGAATTAAAGTGAACTTGTTATTCCAAGGTCAAACAAACGCATTTTCTATTGTGAATCAAGCAAATGAGCTCTTTATTCTCAACTGTGCAAAACCAAGGCAGAATGGCTTCAGAAACAAATGTAAATGACTCAGTAATTACTGAACATGGAAATGAACCTTGGCATTCCTGAAATAGGCTTTGTAATGTAGCTCACAGTCAGTATGAAATCAAAAAACAAGGCCACTGAAGATTTCTATTTGTTTCAACCAAGTTAATGAGGATGGCGTGTTAAACAAACAATATGTGGTTTGTGCTTTTGCTCTTAGCACTGTCCATTGTCCTGCGGGTTAATGCTACATTGTGATTTCATGATATTGTTACATGCCTTTGCTTGCATCTGATTAAAATCTGAATTATGACATTAATGTGAAAATAGAGAAAGCATATTAAACTTAAAAAGGCTGGTGTCATAAAGTAAACCAATTAAGTAAAGGAATGAGAACAGCTTTACTTTTCCTTTCATCGGACTGTTCGTATCTGTCTTTGCTCGTCAAGTGGGAATAAATCTCTATCCAAAACCTTGTCAGGCACAATGCTTATTGCATTAAACCTGCACCCCTGCAGGTGACAATTAATTGTCATCAACCTCATTAATTGGGAAAACAAAGTTATAGCAACAGACAAAATAGCCAGTTAATGGCTACAGCCAAATCCACTGGGCAGTAAATTGATTTCTGTTTGGGCAAAATGCCCAGGGAGTGTGGATGAGGGTGCCTGTCTGTAATACTTCAGTAAGACAGCCACAGAGACAGCAGAGGAGTTATTTAGTAATACATTTAGTCGTCACAGCCTTGTAGCTACAGAAGGTGATGCTACCTTGGTACCCTCCCTTGAGGGCATGAAGGATTTAAGGTCCACTGGAGCTGTAGTACTTGAAGATGACTCTGTTACACTACAATTCAGGAAAATCAGTTTTTCCAGACAGGTTGCATATGGGAGTTTTGAGATAATAGTAAGATTGCAGTAACTCTAAAATTAATGAAATGGTTAGTTTGGTTATTTTTAATCAAGAGCCAAATGCCCAGTCAGAAAGCTGAAGAAACAAATATCTTGTGGACTGGCATGGTTTTCTGTGTGTGCAAGCTAATAATGTCCACATTGAACATTGGTAAATTGGTCGAAGGTTTGTTTCAATAGTATCTAACATTTTTACCGCTTCCTCTGTACAGGTGACCAAGATGGTGAAGACTGTGACCACGCGAACAGTACGTCAGGTGCCCCTTGGTCCTGATGGCTTGCCCCTGACTGATGGCTCATCACCATTGGGCAGCTACACCGACTCTATCGATCGACGCTTCATGAAGAATGGAGGTGATCGTTTTATCACTCCTCAAGCAACCTCCACCCTGACCTGCTCCTACAACAACTCCTACAATGATTCATATGGCGAACCTCCTGAAAGTCAGTACGTTCGTCACTATGGGCTGCACGATGGCTACGCCGATTTAACAAACAATTATGGCAGCCTGTCACGTGGAGTGAACTTCCGGCCACCGCGCTACCCCTACATGTCTAACAGCTACCGGCCTGAGAACAGCTACACACTGCCTATTCGCAAGGATGACTACGGCCATGTGGCCCAGCCCCAGGTGCCTATGGGTAGCAGCACTGTGGATCTGAACCGCTCCCAGCCGGAGCGCTTCCAGCCTGAACCATATGGCTTGGAAGATGACCGCCGCAGCTTGGGCCCTGAAGAGGAAGAGCCATATGAGCTGGAGCCTGACTACTCCACTGCCAATCGACGCACCTTGCAGGGCGCTAACCGGGGTGGCACCCACAGGGAACCACTCCGTGATGGGCCCAGAGTCAGGTGAGAATGAATGCAACAAGAGATTAGAGAGTAGAGAGATGGGCTTGTCTTTTCTTCCAGACAGTAATAAGAGCACCATAGAATACATAACGTGAAGTTACTTATGATACTTAACACAATTATTAATAGAAAAATCAACAGTTTGTATAACAAACACATGCTGTCCCATTCTACCTTGTTAAAAATATTACACACATACACTAGGTTCACAGGTTCCCACTGTTCACATGCATGTGTGCAGACTTTGCCTTGACACAAGAAGAGATCAGGCCTGGTAAAATGAGAAGGAACAAAGAACATTCATAATGTTTTTGCAATAAAATAGAGACACTACACTGTGCACAAGTAAACAGATGTCTCTTCTCCTTAAGCTACTAGTTTGGGACTTTGATTGCTATTTTCCTGCTAATGGATAATGAACATGTGTTTGTGTCAGAGGTAAAGAGGTGGGAATGATTGGAGACGTGATGAAGGGAGGATGGAGGGAATGGAGGGAAAATGGGAGAAGATAGTAGGCTTTTGTCAGTTATCTCTCAAAGCCTTTTCCTTTTTTGAGCAACCTTTGTTGAGAGGCATATAACCCCTGGACTCTAGTGAGCTGAAAAATAAGCCTGTTATCCTCCAACAATAAGATCGCAAAATGGGCTCTTGTCTCTTAATAGCTTCCAATCACTTCAATACTGCCCCGAGAGAGGGACTGAAAAAATGTCCACCTACAAGCAAATTGAAGCAGGGTTTGATGTCTAGTTCGTGGGATGTGTGTTTTAAAGGCTTCTTT
Source organism: Channa argus (assembly GCF_033026475.1). Classification (NCBI taxonomy): domain Eukaryota; kingdom Metazoa; phylum Chordata; class Actinopteri; order Anabantiformes; family Channidae; genus Channa; species Channa argus. The sequence goes on from NC_090207.1 coordinate 22,289,610, forward strand.
TTGAGCAGTTGTATGCAGCAGATATATTTTCAAGCTCTTTGGATCCATTAGAGACCAAAATTCCTGGGCCTTAAGCCACATCTAAATTAATAGAGCTAATGAGGTCTAGAGGCATTAAAGAGTGTGTATCTTAGGCACTACCTGAAGGTATCTCCACACCAGTTGGTGCTTCAAGTAGGGGATCATCTGTTATTAACTGATATCTGTAACAACAAAAATGTTTTAATTTTTGTTAAGGAAGGTGTACTTTCTTTTCACTGAAATTGTCTCTTTAAATTCACAAACACACAGTTTAGGTTCCGTTTAATTTAGATTTAATTTAAGGTTGGAATAACACTCCTGCATGTATGTATCATAATATGCATTATTTGAAGACCCTCTTTCTCTTATCAATGTCATGTTGGTGTCTGCATGTATTTTTTGGGTGGGGGAAAGTTTAAAGGTTATGCTGCATCCAGGTATGTGCCCTTATTGTGAAGTTGTGTTCTTTGATCCTTCTAAATTAAGCTTGCATACACATTTGCACATTTTCAACAGTGACTGTATCACTATTATGAAGCACAGTAGAGCAGATGCTTAATCCAACCCAGTGTCACATCACAATGTACAATTGCTATGTTTGGTCCATGTCACAAAACCTACTAGTATCACAGTATGGGCAGTAAAATTGTGAGAAATATGCCAGTGAAAACAAAAGAAATCCTTTCATCATTGAAATGTCTATATCTAGATTCAGTTTGTTAGCTATTCTTAGGACTTACAAGGACTAGATTTATGTGATGACCACCAGTTTTAATAACTTCAACTTTGTTTCTGAGAAAGTATCCAACAGTTTTATGGAATAAATTGCTAAAGTGAAGTGTTCTATCATGGCATTGAGCAGGGGGCAGAGCAGAGGGGGGTCTCCCTGATAATTCAGTTATAATACATATAGTCATGGCCCCAAAATATCGACACCCTTGTAATTCTGTCAGAAAATTGTTCTAATTGCTAATACCAATGTTTTGGTATTCACGTGCTTATTGATTTGTTTGCACTGGAGCAACACAAAAAACAGAGAACAAAAGTCAAATCTGATACAATTCCACACAGAACCCCAAAAATGCCCCGGATAAAATTGTTGGCACCCTTAACTTAATATTTGGTAGCAGCCCCTTTGGAAAAATTAACTCCTGTAACCATGAATGAGTTTTGGACCATTCTTCTTTTGCAAACTGCTCCAGGTCATTCAGATTTGAGGGATTTGAGATCTCTCCACAGGTGTTCTATGGCATTGCTGGCCGTTTCAGAACTCTCCAGCGCTTTGTTTGTAACTATTTCTGAGTGCTTTCTCAAGTGTGTTTCGGGTCATTGTCCTACTGCAAGACCTGACCTCTGGTGGAGAAGTCAAACTTTCTTTTCTCCAGGCTCAGTGTGACACACAACCCAAAGGTTGAGTCAACTTTTCTCCTTTTTAACTGGTTTCAAGTGTGATTACTATACTGCCCACACCTTACTTGCCACAGGTGTGTCTAAATACATATTACAGGAACATCACATGCTTGAAAAGCAATTATTGCTTGCAATGTTGACAAGGTACCAATAATTTTGTCCAGTCCATTTTTGAGTTCTGTGTAAATTTTTATCAAGCTTTTTGTGTTGTTCCAGTGCAAACAAAAACAATAAGCACATTAATACCAAAACATTTGTAATTGGAACAATTTTCTGAGTACATATTTTTCTGAGTAGATAATACAACACAATAATATATAATCTGTAGTCAGATTTTTACCTCAAATACTGAAGGGCCGGATTGACTATTATTTTTTGCAGCTTAGAACACAGACATGACATCAATAAGAGAAGAAGTTCTTCCAAAATGGCATATTAGGATACATACATGCAGGAGTGTTATTCCAAACTTTGTTACATCTAAATTAAATGGAACCTAAACTGTGTTTTTGTGAATTTAAGGAGACAATTTTTACCTGATATTCCATATCAGGTAAGAGCAGATGATCCGTTACTTGAATCACCAACTTGTTTCGAGATACCTGCAGGTAGTGCCTGTGATTTGGATGGTTATTCATAGTATAATAGCCTAATATAGCAAAGTTTGAACAGTCAATGATTTTCAACCATCTGGTAAAAATGTCTCAGATTTTATGGATGTCGTTGGTGAAATTTGGGGTTTTTTAAGTTTTGTTGGAGTTGACATGGATCACGTTTTGTACAGCTGCTATGCTTTGCTCATTATTCTTTTCAAATCAAGGCAAAATTGTGAGCCTGTTTCAGTTTACTAGTTGGTTTATTGGTAATATTTTAAATCGTTTTAAAGTAGTAGAGAGTGTTTTATTGATGGTGAGAACCTCTTCAAATGCTCATTAGCACTGTATTTGTTGAAAGAACTTTTAGATGTGCTTTGACCAGAAATAGCTTTGATCAGCACTAAATGATTAGCAAAATGAAATGCTACTCCATCGTTATTTTGTACGCTTTGTTAACAACACAGATCATTTTCCATATTCAAACAGTTTACATTTGATCAGCAGCTTTAGCTCATTTGCGTAGTTGTTGAAGGACACAATAATTGTTAAGGAAGTTGAAAGCTGGATGAACGTTTTGTTTGTAGCTTGCATTCACATTATTAATGCTTCATGGCGTTATGTTGAAATTAGGAAACAGTAGTAGGTCAACATTAAATGAATAATAAAATGACCTGGTCACGGTTTCAATGAAAAGGAGCAATCATGGAAACTTTAGGATCAAACACAGTATGCACAGCTCTACAATTAAATTAACCGAGTTGTGGTGGGGTAACACACATAAATCATTGTTTGGGAAACACTGCAGAATGTCATATTTATTTTTTCTTGACCAATTTGGTAACTGCATGACGTATTCCACTTGCAGAATCATACAGTATACTTGCCTCGAGCAAGCGGGAAAGTGTTTACGCTGAGCTCTGATTGCTCCTTTATTTTTGAAAAATGTGTTGTGTTTGTCAGTTTTGATAGCAGCACAGTGAGCTGAAGAGCAGTGCTGTGTGCATGTTCAGTTCCTCCTTTTAGCTTTTTACAATGACTTTGCAATATTCTATTTTAAATTGTTGATGATCTCCACCAGTCCTCAACTAGATCAGAAGCCTTATGGTAATAAAGCCTGTGATTAAAAATAGAGAAAGTTGCTGATTTATTGTTACCCCGGCTGTATAAACTTGGCTGAGGATATTCAATGAGAAATCATAGCACACACAAAATTTGATTACACTTGTAGTTGTATTAACAGTCTATTGACTTTGTAATAGGTACTTGTTTTAATTAGACTACTGAAAGTCAAAGAAGGTCAATGGCTTTCATCTTGTCCCTTCAGGGGTCACCACAGAGGAACATGTTCTGCATGTTGGTATGAGTATTTACACCAGATGCCCTTCCTGCCACAACCCTCCCTTTTTCTTTTTCTGGGCTCAGGACCGGCACCAAGGTGGCCCTTAAAAAAAGGGGGGATTGGGGCACTGTTCAGAAGGCTGACTGCAGTGAGGGCAACCTTGGTGCCAGCCTGGATATAAAAATGGGAGGGTTGCGACAGAAGGGGCATCCGGCATAAAACAAGCCAAATCAAAGTGTGGAACATATTCTGCTGTGGTGACGCCTGAAGGGACAAGCCAAAAGCCGTTGACCTTTTTTGACCTTCAGTAGTCTAATTAAGGCAAGTACCTGTTCCAAAGTCACTAGACTGTTAATACACTGTACACTCACATATTTACTGTGTACAGAGTACAGCATGTTTCATAGCTGTATACTGATATAACAGTGAAACTTGATCTGATTCTGAACAAGATTCTTTGCCATTTCACTGCACTGCATTAAAAATAACAACACTTATGGATCAATACATCAAACATAAAAGGAAAAAAAGATACTGTCATCTGGGACACTGCACCCTCCAACTGATCCAAAATGGGTTTCAACAGCACCCACTATTTTCTGTCCAATACTATGTCTTCACTTTCTTCTTTTGCCACTTTGAGGAGGTTTTTATGTGGGGGTAACTGTGGAGAGTTTACAACCTCCAGCCCTATGTCAGAATATCTTTCAGTAAATCAGTGGAGAAAGCCTGGCACTAAACTTATGCAGGGACTGCACAGAGATGGATTTATGATTCTATCTCAGTCCCTAGTCTCATTAAGACTCTTCCCGTCTTGTGGGAGAGGACATTCTGTACAGTGCTATGGCCACATCAAGCTAGGTGAAGAAATGAAAATGTTACTTGTTAATTAATGTCAGTATTAAATTTATTTATATAATTATTTATTTAAAATGATCTTGCTGGATTTCTAAAATTAGCATAGCTAGTGAAAGAAGCTCTATAGTAATACAACTTAGATTGGACTGTTGCTGTTGTTTTAGTATCTGTATTTTATTCTGTATTTTTTGGATGCTTGCTTTTTGGACATGTGTAGTCACACAAACCCCACAGCCTGAAAGACCCACAATATATGTGGATTTCATATTTGTGTTAATTGCTGAACACTATGACATAAATTATTATGTAATTTATTTCAAACAATTTGTTCAACCCCCGATGCTGTTTTTGACCATTTATTAAACAGGTCAGGACACTGCTACTCATAATTTGTCAACAGCAGTAGTTCAGACATATCTGTAATCCTCTGTAAAAACAGGAAACTAAAAATTATATAAATTATCAAGCTGAGTGCTATGCAGAAGGTGAATGTTCAATTTATCTCTTTTTGTAAATGTAGAATCTTTCTAATAATAACTGTAAAAAGAAAATCTTTAAACTTTTCATTAGCTTTCAAACATATAAAAATGTCTCAATCCAAAATGCTTTGTTTTAGCCTACATACATTAATATTACAAATAACAGGTTGTCATTTTTCTAGTCCCTAGGTATTTCAATATTCAGTGTTACAGAGGCTTAACGTGGGTGCAGGCCATTTTGTCAACCGTATGTGGTTTGTCCAAATGGTGTTGACCTATGTGACCTAAGATGGTGGAGCATAGCATTCCTACACTCTTCTGGCAAATTGTATGAAATTATTAATAAGCTTAACATCCTATACATTTGCTGAATGAAGATTATGAAAATATATTACATATTTCTGCTAGAAATGTTATCAAAAAGCATTTTGATGCAGAAACTATTATTGGAATATTTAAAATTCTAACATGACAAGGGAACAAGCCAATATCAAATATAGGCAACAAGAAAACAACAGTCATACAGTTCATATTGTGAGACTACTATGTTTTGTGTTGTGGACCAACTTAGCTACAGGATTGTACATTTTATTGTGTGTCTGGGTTGTCTGACACTGTCTTTACACACTTTTGAGTTTGCTCTGACACTTACAGTATAAACACTAAATCTCTCATGCTTACACACACATTAAAAATCTTTAGAAAATGAGTCACACCCCCATCTTACTGTTGAGAGGCACTTGCTGTGACAGGCAATTTGTAGCCTGCCTTACGCGTGTCACAACACTACCATGACAGTCACATACACCCCTTCAGAAGTGTACACACTGACAGCTGCTCATTTGAATGCCCAAACACAAATACACGTTTGAAGCCTCTTTTGACTGACTGACTGCTGCCCAGCTAATTGCAGGAGAAAATTTATACCAAATATTTTCTTCTTTTCTTTTGTTTTTCTTGCACCCAGATCGGCCCACATCTGCATATTTTTTTCTCCCCGGAACAGTGAATGTCAGTCCTCCCTAAGTGCGAGGCTCTCCTATGCACTCACACCACGATTAGCATTCTTCCAAGAAGCAACTCCAAAGTGCTGTAATGAATCTGGGAATTAAGCGGTTTAATTACAGCTTATCATTCCATACCAAGTCCTCAATTATGCGCTGACAAAAATGAAGATGTTTAGTACTAAAATGGATTCCTACACTGGAGCTGAGCATTCACTTTTTCACATTGTGGAGTCCATCGTGTAATAGTGTGTCAATGGGAACGATGTGTGAGCACGTCTTACTCTTTTGAATTTTAGTATTAAAATTGTCAAATGTACTGATGGGTAACAAATTGAAGTAAGAACAAACAAATGCACCATGTAGAGGACAGGTGTTTAGTGTTCCTGTTCCAGTAATAACCTGCGTAGTCATCATTATGATGCAAACTGCATGCTGTACATCTACACTGAAACATTCATTCCGGGCTTGTCTTTGTCACCTTCAGTACCTGTACAAATGTGGCATGTGCAGAATTATGATGTGAATCAATGTTATCTGTAAATTTGTTTGTGAATTACTCTCAGAATATGAGCGTCAGGAGGCAGAGAGAATCTGTATCCATAAGAGTACAAAAGCGTTTAAAAAGAAGGGTTAGATAGAGAAACTGCAACTGGTCCTTTAAACTCTGGCCTCTGCTGTGGCAACCCTGAACTCACGGGCCTCTGGCCTGGAGAACCAGTGTGAAGATCTTTGGGTAACAATAAGGTAGAAAAGGGCTGTGCAGACCATTTAACATTCATTTAATATAACATTTTTCTATTCGATGCAAGATCTACAGGATGATGGTTCTTTCAGCTCACTGTTGATTGGCTCGTCTTGCAAGCTGGTGTCTAACACCCTGTGTTTTTAGACATCTTTACAGATTCCAAAAAAATGTCCACACTGGTAAGCTGACTTTTTTCCAGCTACGGCCAATTGTCTCATTCTTGTCTGTCAGCTTCAACATAATTTAGTACCACTACTACCTAACTAGTTAGTGAGTCTTCTTTACATACAATTTCTCCATCTAGTATGTTGGAGTGTCAACTACACAGTTACTGGTTCTAGATTCGATTTCAACATTATATGAAATACAATATTATGACACCCTTAATTCAGACCCTTTGCCTTTTATTTATTCTTTACCTTTTTTCTGATGGTTTTACTGGGGTTGGCACTAGCGATTTTCTCTCCCCCTTTTCTCTCTCACCTGCCCTCTCACTCTTTGCATGTGAATGAATTTTCCTCCCTGTTTTCTCATTGCAACCCATGTGCATTTGTGTGTCCATCTGCAACTATCTGTGCATGTTGTGTATGTTTCACCAGATTAATTGCTTTTGAACTCTGCCACACTACAGACGTTATTTAATCCAGTCTCTAATGGCTCACCTCTCCTGCTTCACTGCACCTGCCCACTTTCATCCCATACGTACTTACTCGCAAGAGTGGGAGTGTCTCTCTCTAATCCTGTAGTGTCTATAAGGAACGGTCTGTGATGTGACACTAGTCAGCTCAGCCAATCTCCTAACGATCCTGTCAAGAGACTTTCGCTAAGACCAAAATACCATAACCATACCATTTAATATTGTACTCCCCATGTCTCGGGTTTCTTAGCAACATTGGATAAAAACTTCTTAGCAATGTGAATCTTTTTTAGATTGATAGAAACCAGCCGTGATTAGCATGCTGATTAGCTGTTTTTTGCTTCTTCTGTGTTCTCTCAGTTCTGCAAATGGTTCAGCTGAACCTGTAAGTTCAGGGTCGCCACATTGGATCATTTGTCTGCATGTTGATTTGGCACAGTTTTTATGCTGGATGCCCTTCCTGATGCAACCTTCCCCAATTTTGTATCGGGCTTGGGAGCGGCACTGCACAGCTGGGTATTGGGATACACTGTTAGGGGTTCAGTGTCTTGCCCCAGGACACGTTGCGATGTGGTTAGGAAGAGTGGGGCACAAACCTCTGATCCTATGGTCGTTAGGTGGCCACTCTACCAGCTGAGCCACTGCCGCCCCCGTGTATCATTAAACAATTACTGGCCACCTGCAATCTTCAATGTCAATGTGCAATCTTCTCAGCCGGGACAGTTAGTAAAGAGCTCATAAATGCAGTTGAGATGAAAATTGTACATATGAGATGCAAACATCTTGTTCCCAGACCGTAATTCTTTTAAGTTAATGTCCTATTACGGTCCTGCCAAGGAAAACATTCAGGTACTGGTAGTATTGAAAAATTATGAAAGTAAATGACTGAAGATGAAGGAAAGGAGTAACAGTGAGGAAGAAAGTCTAGGTGGATAAATGAATGATGAAGTTTGCAGACATGCATATGTCTCTTTTTTTAACTGTAATCTGTAATATTGTTCTATTCTTTGCATCTTGGAACAAAACAAGCACAACCACACGTTTGTAGGTACACAGAAATAGCTTGGACATTTAGCAGCTATATTAACATGAGAGAAGTAATCTGTGAGCATTGCATCTGGTGGCAGAGAGCCCTTTCACATCCTATGAATACACCCCCCCGACACACTCTGTGCTGCCAATTTAAATGCAAATCCTGACATTCCCATCACTCAGCCTCACTATGCCTGCTTTACCAAAAGCTCCACTGCATCACCATAGATCTAAATGAGTCCCGATCTACACAACTGTACATCTTATCTGTGTGTGTGTGTTTGTGTGTGCGTGGATGCATGTCTGTGTATGCGTGTGTGTTAGAGAAAGTATGTGAGAAACATGGTATAATAGATAATGAGAGAGAAAGTCAAAGAGAGAAATGCTTGTGTCAAAGAGATAGTTATGTATGCAGGTCTATACGACAGAGATAATACTGAGATTGTGTACTGCCCTTTCTTTAGAGGGGTTATCCCTGCCTCCCATTGCCTTGTCATGTCCAATATCCCACAGCAATCAAAAGCTGGATGGTGGCTTTTAAGAATGTGTGTGTGTGTGTGTGTGTGTGTGTGTGTGTTAGATCTTGTTAAAACACAAAGAAGCATTTAGTAACCACCAGCACGTGCACATTTAAACACATTTTTCCTGTCATGCAGCTCAGTGTTTTTGCCACATCTCAGAGAAGCAGTCATTCTGCAACTGGTATGCTTCAATCAGACTTTTGTAACCTCCACACTGTGGTTGCACACTGTCTATAGAGGTTTGAGGCTGTCCATCATGTTCCACATAGCTGGTAACAAAACTACTTTTAAAGAAGATAACAGTATTGAGTACAACATATCCACTCTAGTTGAGCTTAGCTGCATTCAGTTTCTCTAAAGAATGCTCGTTTTATAAGACACTTGACCTCTTGAACCACAGCTGTTCTTGTGTCATGACACCTAATGCTTGTCCTACAAAAGTTCCACACGACCATTTGGTACTGTGGTTCTTTGAACTGGGTTCATGCTGCTTTCAGCATTTAGACGCAGGGCACACATACACGACTGCTGTGGTGCCTCACTCCGTCTCTATTAATCCTCTTTCCATCCATATGAATAGAGGATTTAGTATCTTGTTACATTGCTTGGGCAGGAGTTCTTCTCCCAGTTCATTTCATATTGATTTCTCTGGCAATAAAAGGCGCAAAGTTGTGCTGTAAAAGCCAATATGTTACTGTGAAGCTTGTGTAAAAGAAAGACCGATAGAGGAATACACCAGAGCTGAGGCAAGATGACATGAGGCTCTCCCCCTCCTTCCTCAGCATGCCTGGGAAGAACTGTAAAAAACTCATAATTAACATAAAACTCATTAAAATTAAAGCTTGGTCTGGAATTCCCTGCCAACCACTAGCGTTGGCCACCCGTTTTATTGCACCACCATACATCAAAGATGGTTAGAGGACCAGCTGGATTATGTAATGAGGATAAACAAGTCTCAAGCTGTGGGGTGGGTGGGGGGTGATAAGTGCTGTGCAAAAGTACACAGCCCTAATTAACTTCCTCTCCCCATGTCATAACTTTTTCTATAAACATTCTCTCATGCTTTTAGAAAACTCACTGGTATGAAAAGAAGAATTTTTGTGAAACAATTTTCAAAACTTTGCTATTTTTGTGCCAGAGTAAAATGTGATTCCCCTGTCTCCATCGATGCAGTTTGTGAAAACTTTTTCTTATGATTAAAGAGATTTAAGTGACTACCATGTAATCCAGAAACAAATGATCTGTCATTGGAATTGACAGCCTATATTTTGCCCATGTTCCTATAGAAAATTAATGAGCCAGCCTTTGAAATTGAGAACCCCACAGAACAGAGGATGGAGAGACATACACTGAGAGACATAAGAGAATCATTGATGGAAACCCCCTACAGAACCTCAAGCAACTCGTCTCTCCCCCCTCCCTTCCCTATGGACAACAGTCATTTCCATCACCACAAACGAGAAGATCTCAGTAGTGTCCCGAACTCTAAAAGTAAAAATGCTAAAGCGGCTAATGCTAGCAGAGAAGTCACAGGGAATGCCGTCATTACCAATCAGGCAACAGAATGGTAGTGTTCGGCTATGTGAGGGAAGGGAGCCCTTGGGGCATCGCAGGGGCTGCTGCTCCTCCCCGGAGGGACAGCACAGCTCTTTTCTCAATTCCCTGGGGAAAATATATCAAATTGCTTCTATACAGTATATGGCGTCTTCATGAAAAAAACACTTCACAAGACTTAACTTCAAAGATTTTTCTTTGGTGTTGCCTCTGTCTCCTTTTCTTTGTGTAGTGTGTGGTTTTTTTGTTGTCTCTCAGTCAGCTTCTCTGTAATGTTTGTTGTTACCACTTGAGAGGGTAGAGCATTAAGGAGAATGTTACCTATTGTATCACTCTTATTGCAGGGAGTTGCCATCATGGTCTGACAGACCTGTTAATCAGAGATCACTCTCTCTCCTTCACTCTTTGTCCTGCACTCCCTCGTTTTTTCCATTTCATTGCCTGTGTCATTTCACCTCTCACCTACCCTGTCCTTTGCTTGCCTGTTTTCCCTCATTATTCAGTGGCATTCACCTTACTTGGCTTTTCTAAAAGTATTTCCCCCAGCAGCCTAATTCTTCTCTCAGACAAATCTGTCTGAATCACCCTCCATCTCCCTTTTCCTTACCGTACTCTCTTCTCTTGTTTTCCAGAGGTTACCCAGATGACCCCATTGAGGCAGAGCTGATTGATGAGCGCCACCCGTATATCCATGGCATGTATTCAGCACCCTTGGCCCAGCCAGAGAGGGGGAGCATGGCCAGTCTGGACCGCATGGGTGGCCGGCGCTCGCCCTCCATTGACAGCATTCGCAAGGACCCACGCTGGCGTGACCCAGACCTCCCCGAAGTCATCGCCATGTTGGGCCACCCCATCGACCCAGTCAAGTCCAATGCTGCTGCCTACCTGCAGCACCTGTGCTATGAAAATGATAAGATTAAGAAGGATGTGCGTCAGCTGAAAGGGATCCCTGTTCTGGTGGGGCTTCTGGACCACCCTAAATCCGAAGTCCACCGCAAGGCTTGTGGTGCCCTGCGCAACATCTCCTACGGCAAGGACAATGACAACAAGGTGGCCATCAAGAACTGCGATGGCATACCTGCCCTCATCCGCCTGCTGAGGAAGACCAATGACATGGAGGTCCGAGAGCTCATCACCGGTAAGGAGAGTATTTGTGTAATGAAGGAACTAGTTTTGATTCATTGACGATTTTCAGGAAATCTCATTGAGGTCAAGGTCTATTTTGCAAAGGAGCCTTGAGAACAAATTACATGTGGAAAGTACTGTACATGTGTGCAATATAATACAAACATTAAAAATCAATCATCACACTGCAGCACAGCAGATTACTTGCCACATGAGCTAATAGTTTTGACACAGTGTTGTAGCTCATTCCACTAGTAACGTGCATTGTTCTCTAATTTAGAGTTAGTATGAGGTCTTTTTAAAGTTAGTCTCTCCTGTGGTCTGGTGTCATGGTGAAATTAGCTAAGCATGTCAAATTTATCAGCAAGGTCTTACAAATGGAGTGTGCGGATGCTTTTGGTGCCAGGTGCTAATGATGACCCTTCATGTAACTCACAGTGATGAGTACTACAGCTGTCTGTAGAAATAAATAGAATTGCACTGTGGTAGACAGTGTCCAGTGGTTTAGGAGTAGTAGCACACAGGATACCTGCAAAGTCCTGTGTGGACAGTTTAAAGAGTTCACAATGTTTCCTATTTCTTCAGAGTAGAGTTCACGCACTGTTTTGGTAGCAAGATGTTCACTGTGGTCTACTGTCCTCAATATTTATAATATGGGACTACACTTACATCACCATTTAGAGCATGGACAGGATTGGGAGCTTCAGTTGTGAAAATACTCAATACATATTTCATCTTTTTTGTCTTTTGGTTGCAAGCAAATAAACAATGAGGTCTGCTGGTCATCAAACACAGCCTGTAGTTTGAACAAGGGGTGTTATCCTAAAGACCGAGAGCAGTTGAAACAACTAAGTCCAAGTGTAAATGTTCTGAAGCTCTAAATCTGAGCTTAACGTAAACACAACAAGTTGTGGCTTTTATTAGGAGAATACAGATATAGGAGTGGTATTTAACTTCTCATCTCACCCATGACAACAAATTATGACCTACTAAAATAACTACTAAGTATATTTTAAGTAGTTAATGCCTGCTACAATTATTGTACACAGCAATGGTACAGTATTTTCCATTTTTTGATTAATGTCAATTCCAGTAATGTTTTAACTTAAACTCAGTTCTACTGCAGTGCTTGGAACATTTTAGTAATTTAAGTCTGACATATATTCCCTGAAAAAGACACTACTGAAAAGAGATCTGCCATGTGGGGGAAAGCTTTTGAAATAAGCACTATGCATACGTCTCATTGCATTGCTCAAATTACAATCCCTCTGCCATAGGGAAGGAATATTTAGATTATGCAAAAACCACCTGGATAGCACTGCTGCAGCTAAGCCTGTTGGCTGCTGTCTCCACCAACTCTAGGATTCCTCTTTATGTATAATTAGTTTCAAATTTCTTTAACATACAGTAAGTATAAGTAAGTGCTGCTTTGAAGCTGATATGGTAGTACCTTAGTATGCCAGTCCTTTTTCAAATCACTAGCTGCATACTTCCTATCACTTATATATTTCATCCAGGAATTACTGAGTTGGCTGCTGTAATCCCAAACTCTGCATACTAATGCATCACTGTGTCATACTGCATCAACAACTCGTTTTTTGTGCTTTCCACACATCACCATTTGTTGCTGTGTTGCTTACTCTATATGCAAGAAAAGGTCAAACACAATGTCTTGGCTTTGACCCCTTACGTTGTTTGATAAGTTAATGCTCCATGTGGTCTCAGTACTTTGGGAATTGTGCTCCTTGTATATGCTAGTGAAGATATGAGTGAAGATATTTAAAAAACCTCAGCTTTGTTCCACTGCAAGGTAAGCAGAAGGAGACATATCGGCACGCAACTATTGGTTTTCAAAGAAAAGCTGTTAGCTGCTTTGTTGCTAATGAATCAGACTTGCTTATCTTTTAAAAGAGCTATTGATACCGAAGTTTTTAATAGGGTTTCTTCTCCTTGAGCTGGTAAATGTCAACTGGAGAATACAGTGGTGTGTGTATGTGTGCTTAGCTAATCCTTAACATGATTGGGTTAACCTGACAAACGCTGGCTGGTATACATGCTCTGTCCTCTGAGAAGAACATCTGAGAACATGCATGGAAAATGAAAACCACTTTAAAGTAAGATGATTGACCTTTGTTTAGTTCCTGCCAAGTGTTAAATGCACTCCATCCTCTTCCCAAATGTATACATACATAAAAGAGGTTATGTTTGAGGTCATTTTACACTTTAGTGAACCAAAATTGTTTTCAATGTCTAGTATTTCTAGCTGAATGTCATGATGTTAGAATCTGTTAAAATTGTGGCCTTAAAAGAAGTTATCAACACAAGATACTGGCAGGTTCTGTGTAAGGTATTAAGAGATATACCGGTCCTTAAAAAAACAGTGCCTGCTATATACTATAACTATAGTGTGTATGTGTGTCTGTGTCTGTGTGTTTGCTGTGAGAGAGATGTCGTGGTGAGCGATGACTGTGCCGCAGCAGAAATGATTGCCTTTACAGCACGGTGTTGCTCCCCATCGTACCTAAAAATAACCCTGCACCACAAGACTAGGAGGACCAAATGGAGGGAGGCTTTTTTTCTCCTCTTTTCCTCTCTCACTCATTATCCACCCTCCTTTGCTCAATCTAATTCTTTCTCTCCTTCATTCACACTCTGACTTTCCCTCTCTCTTGCTATTTTTTTCTCTTTATCTTCTCTCTGTGTCCAGTGTTAGGTTCCAGTGAAAACAGGCCAGTCACAATGCAAGCTCAGCTTACGTTCTCAACCCATGTGGCCAGAACTGGCTGTTTTTTTTTGACAATTAAATATAATTGGGGGTTTTATATATAGAGCCCTTTTCTTAGTCCATGTGCTTCAAGAGTTCGCTGTTGGAGTTTGTGCTGTCACTGTAAAACCACAGAGAACTCTGTTTTCTGCAGGGTGAAACGGGCGGCGTGGAGGGAACCAAGGGGTTTTATTTTCCAACACACAAGACAGACAGACCAGTGGTTCATATTTTTAGAGCTTTGTACTGTTCAGAGTAATTATTTTTTTCCCTCCCTGTTGGCTCTGGGCTGTTTGTGCCCTCCAGCAATTCCTGCTGTGGAAATCTAGAATGTTAAGCGGATTTGGCTTGTGCTTTTTTTCGGGCACAAGATGTCTGAGTTTTGTGGATTGACAGTCAGACAGGTGATTGCGGCACGCCTTTGTTGTTTGGATAAAAAATGCGGATAGGGAAAGTTGGCAGGCCCTTAAGTTTGAGGAGAGGTGCTTCTAAACAACTGTGATCTTTGCCAAGGTTTTCAGGGTATATATTTAATATTTGGAGCTATGTTTGTATAGTAGCTTGCAAATTGTCCAATATTAACTGAGCTTCATTCAGGTCCACACCTTTAGGTTGAAAGAAATCAAGCAGTTTTAATCTGCAAAATTCTGTGTTCACCAGCTAGTTGCTGATTTTATTTGTTTTTTTTACTCAGCAGGTAGGTTTTGGCTGTAAAATACAGTTTGTGATAAACAAACATAAAAATACAATAATGTGATAAGTGCAGCTTTAAAAAGATTATACAGAATAAAATAATACACTGAAAGCCTTGGTACTGCTGGTATTACTTGCACTGCACTTTACTGTACAGATGGGTGAAAATAAAGCGCTAGAAAAGAAACATTTTGGAGATTTTAACTCCACTGCTTTAGTAGGTAAATTACTGTGGCAGCCCCATGGATCACACCCACTCTCCCACTTGCAATACAAGACCCTCATTTTGGCTTAGCATGAAGTGCAATTAATAATATTAACTAGTAAGGGCTGTATTCTGTCGAGTGTCCCAGTTACAGGTCTCTGAGACAGCTCACTTTAACGACTAACTGCTGGTAAGCCATTGTTTGTGTTATTACACATGTTCGTTTGTTGCTATGATGAGTCAAAATGCCTGTTGTAAAAAATATCTTAACCCTTACAGAAGAATTGAGGAGGCATTTTACAGTTGAAATAAAAACACAGTTTTGTCATATTTTTCTTGTGATGAAGAGCTCCTCCCAAAACAAACCAGGCTTAACAGGCTACCTTGACTGCTTGCGAAATTTACACATGTGGGGCAGCTTCACTCGTAAATCACTGCTCAGCTGTGGGCAGCGTGTCCTCTAAGGACATTGCAAGGACAGTGCGGGTTACGGGAGGACAGTGATTGATGTATTATACTTTATTTAAACCATATAATGATAATCAAATTTGGAGCGTACAAATCCAATTTAATTAAGGTTTCACGCTAATGCCACTTAATCTAACATACACTAGTGTTGCATTAGTCATTCAATGTACACACATAATATAATTGCTCTTACGTTAGTGAACGTTGTCCATAGCAAGCAACTGAGTGAGTCCACTTACTGAGGTCTCCTCCCTCTGTGCCTCCTTTCATGTCTCGAATGCCCTCTCTTTTTTTTCTGAACCGCCTGACCCTCTCTCTGTATCACTGAAAGTGTGATGGATGGCATAAGAGGCGAGGAAGACAAGGAGAGGAGGGAGGAGAAAGAAGGAGAACAGTAATGGGCAGAACTAAGTTAATAGCCCTTCTTGAAGAGCAACATGTCTGCCAGTAGAGCTTGGAAAATTTAATTATACACAGCCATAGCTACAGTTGCCATTCCCAGTCCAAGTCCCAGTCCCAAAAGCCCTCATATCCAACTATCAGGAGAGGATAAATGGAAAAGATAAAGGAGTAAATACAAACAAGAGGTAAAATTTGATTTATACTCAGCTCACAACTTATCTCCATCTTGTCATTTACGTTGACACAAGCTGTTTTTATCTAAGAGATGTAGGATTATCTCACGCTCTGGCAACAATCTGAAGTGTCTGTTTTTGCCAATAAATGATTGAAGAGGCAGGTAATAATGCACATGTTCAACTTGCCCTGAGCCTCAATTATATTTAAGACAAAGAAAAGCACCTCAAATTTACAGGGAACCCAGTGAAAGGACTGTGCATTACATTTCAGATTTCAGATGTTTTTCCTATGTATGGAAATCAAACTGTAGCATTTCGATAAATACTTTCTCAGAGGAAATATTTTTTTTAGCTGAAAACGTTCTGTTTATACAAATATATCACAATATATTTTACAACTTGTTTTCAACATTTATGTGTTGCTTTTACTGTTTACCCCTTTAGAACTTTTTTCTCAGCAGATAAACAACATTAATAAACCAGAAAGTAATATCATTTTTTCTTTTCATTTAATCTTTAAAGCACTTATGAAGGGTCATGCTAAAGTCTGGGAATTTTATATCATGGCCCTGCTGGGAGTACTGACTTTAATAACAATCTTGGAAGCGAAGTGATAATATAAGTGAGATAAGTAGCTTAACTCACTATTTGAAATTCTGAGTCCTCGTTCCTCTGGGCATTGACATGTCAACATCAAGTATTAAGATGTTTACTCAATTAATTTACTTTTATTACATTCCCATGCCAAAGGACAAGTTTCCACTGGTGTCCCTAGGGGCTTTATGAGACTTTCTTCAGCTTCACTAAATGAACGCTCCATCCCATTTCAGCAACTATACAATATGTTCAGTATGTTTTCCAAAAAATGGTATTCTACTTGCTGTTTATAATCGTGTCCAGGATAGGACTCTATATTTGGATGCAGTTATATTTTTAGCTACCCATGTACATGATGTTATTATTAGGGTAGTTTATGATGCTAGTAATAGTTTACATAGTATTTAAATGTTTAGGAGCTTTGTTTCCCCGTAATTTGAAATGTCAAAAAGGTTAAATCAAAGATTTTTAACTTAATATTTAATACACATCCAGCTAGTATATATGTTCCTTCATCAGAAATTATTAATTGATTTGTCAAGTGGATGCACATTTTTACATAATTATGTAACGTTTTTACACACACTCTGACCATTTTGGTTCCTTCTGATGATAAAGGAACATAACTAATAATAATGAATTATTATGATGTTAGATTTAGAGTTACGTTTGTATTTCCTTACTTGACTTTTTAAAATAAGGGGGTGCAAACCTTTGCAACTTTTGTATACTAATCTACATTTAGTGGTTTGGTTCATCTACAGGTGGCAGGCATTATCTATTTGGTGGCTAGTTTACAGTGTTACAGCACTGTGTAGTTCCAGAGTTTTGAAAGAATATTTTAACTTTATGGGATATCTGCTCATTTGCTTGAGTTTGGTAAAAAGAATGATTCCACTGTCATGTTTGTGTGTGAATGTGAATCTAAAGGTGGCAGCTAGTTAGCTTAGTTTAGCAAACAGACTAGAAACTCTATCCAAACATAACAAAATACTAACTACAAGCACCTCTGTCACTCATTAATATGTTATATTGTGTTTAACCTGCGTTTAATCTGTTAACCAAAGTGTAAAATAATGTCTTTGATGTTATGGGGGCTAACTGTTAAGGTGAGATGACTGGCTGTTGATTCCTATTTATGATTGCTGCCTATTTCTGAAAATTTGAAGTAGTCATTTGAGGGAAATTTGTTTTTACAAGGCATCCAAGAGAACATTAAAGGGACTGTGATAGTCTTGACTTCCTGGATAATAAATTAGGTGTAAGTAAGTGTGTGTGTGTGTGTTTGTATCAGATGTACAGTGAGTTTTTAGCATCACTGTTACATGGTACAGTGTCTGTTTCAGTCTCGTGAGACAGCAGGACGTCGCTAACACACCCACCTCAGAGAAGGTGACAGAGGACAACAAATGGAGTAAACCTGATATAGAGCCAGTGGCCTGAAACAACGGGATGAAGATCGTCACTTTCACAGCACTCTGTCATCTTAAATAACATTGTGTCTGTGGGCTGAATACCTGTCGTACTTGATGGATCACAGCCATGGCAAAGACATGCCTTCTCCTCCCCCTTGGCATATGTGATCAGTGTAGAGCTGACTGATTCCACAGGCCTGAGCATTGTTTCTGCTAGAATACTGGGTATGAACAACTTTTATGTACATACATACTTTTACAGCAATTTTGGATAAGGGCTGTTGAACCTGTTTTATAATGGTGTAGTAACAGTCACCTGCTGTTTGTAAATTACAGGTTTCACAAACCACTAATCTCAAAGCAAAAGGCTTTAACATCATACTTGCATGTTAAGCTTTGTATCATGCAAATGAGAGGGATTTTTTTGTGGGCTTGAATGATTGTCTTTATTTACTATGTAGTGGCATGTTGGGGGAAAACATTCAGGGCTCAGGTGTACACAAGGACATGTTACAGCAACTGAGACTTATTGTTACTTACAGTATGGGCACAGAATGACTTGAGAAATATCCAATCCTTTTTTTAATTTACCATGTAATGTAATGTACAGTATGCATGTAAATTTTCCTCTTCTGCAGATCCTGCAGTGTGGTCCATGGCAGAGCTAATAATATTTCCAATACATTTTATGACAAAGACACTTCACTCAGAGGTTTTATTTATGTAAAGTAATGCGTGTCTTCCTAAGATATACATTGCTAACTGCTTCCTTATGTGTTATGTGTATATGTTGGCTGAATGTTGAGGGTTGCTTGACACATCTTAAACCAATGCTAAAGCCACTATAGTGGAGGTAATCAAGTTGTCTTGTTGTCCTGGCAGGAAGAGTATGAATGTTAGGTTGCTGTCATTTATATCTAAGTACACATGCCACAAGAGCACATTTATCAAGAGCCTGGGTGCTGACACTTTTTCTCACGTGCTCTCAGAAAATGACAAATTTGAACATGGGAAAAAGGAATGGGGGGAAAATTGCAGCAAAGTTGTTGCAGGTGTTGACTGAAAACATAACTTACCAGAAATAAATCAAGTACCATTGTATGAACAATTGTAGATGTTGAAAATGTTACTGCCTTTACATTTTACCTTTAGTCATTTTGCAGATGCTTTGATCCAAAGCAACTTACCAGTTGGGTGCAAGGAAAGCAAAAATCTAAGTCAAGGAGAAAAGACCAGAGCAAAGTGGTATGAAAAGAAGTGTTTCCATTTCACAAGATGCAAGTTCAAAAATAAAAATGGTTTTTTTCGATTTAAGTGCATAAGAAGTTGCAAAAGAGTTTTGTTTTCAACAGTTTTTTAAATATTGGGAGTGAGGCTGCAGAGCGTGCAGAGTTTGGTAGCTCGTCCCACCATCGTGGGATTAGTACGCTGAAGGGTTTTGATTGGTATCTTTTGTGTGATGATAAGACGACCAGACGACGTTCGTTACCAGAACGCAGGTTTACGCACTGAGTTTAACACTCATGTGTGTCCTTTTTGGCTGATTAGATAGGGAATGATTAGATAGGGAATGATAGAGAAAGAATAAATGTCATTAGCTTCCTTGAATTGTCAAATATAACACCATGTGGATTAGTCTAATAGGTTTTATTTCAGAGAAGAAACCCTGCTTTCTCCGGGCCAAACCACACCAGAAGTCCTGGACTTATTTTTAGCTGGGGGCTGTCTACTGAGATATTTCTTTTTTCACTCGTGTGTAGAGAGCATGATTTAACAGAGGAAATATTGACCGTCTGGAAAATGTACAGAGACCATTTTAAAAACAGGGCAAGTTTCACTGCTCAACTAATGGTCTGTTATTATGGGGTAAGAAGGAATCACAGACTGTGGGTGTATAGTACATGTGGGCACAAGTGCATTAGTGCTTTTCTGAAATATGTTATGTCCATTTTTCTTTGAGCACTGTGTGTGTGTGTGTGTGTGTGTGTGTGCGTGTTGGTGTGTGTGTGCGCGTGTATGCGTGTGTGTGTAGTTGGGTCTATTTAAATGGCCAGTTCACCAACACAGTCAGCAGTTACAGGATGTAGTTTTGTCTGGATTCTTTTTTGCCTATATCATAAAACTCCAGTGTCCGTGACAAATAAGCATCCATATACAGTATCTGCTTAGAAGTCATAGAAAATTGTGTCTGAATCAAAACCCATCTGATGCTGATGCTGTACTTTTTATTTTTGTTGAGGTTGAATGCCTGCCTTTGCTGCCAAAAATTCTCTCTGCTTTGTCTGCCTGCATGCTTTTGTTTTGTGAAACCGCAGTATGTACATACCCAACTCAATTTAGCTTTTGTCTTAGTCTTTTTTTAATGCAGGAGTATAAAATTTGCTGCCTGTTAGGGGTAACTAGAAAATGCTATTTTCCTGCTTGGCTATAAATCTATCTATATAAATATATATAGATGAACTGTTTCAGGAGGTATATTATGCTATGAGTAAAACTGCAGTAGTTGAATATTTACATAAAGCATCATGAAATAAGAAGTAACTTTACCATTGTTACTGTATTATGACCATTAATATTAAATGAGAATATTAAAGAAATATGAATTTGTATAACTGCTTTAAACACAGTATCGATTAGAACGTGGGTACTCAGCTAAGCTGTAAAAGAATAATAATATGTGTTACCATATCTT
Source organism: Channa argus (assembly GCF_033026475.1). Classification (NCBI taxonomy): domain Eukaryota; kingdom Metazoa; phylum Chordata; class Actinopteri; order Anabantiformes; family Channidae; genus Channa; species Channa argus. The sequence goes on from NC_090207.1 coordinate 22,310,346, forward strand.
TTAAATACAGTGCAATCCATTTCATAACATGAAACACATATGTTTTATTACCTCCATCCCTTCTTTTTTGTCATTTCTGACACTTTGTCACTTGTTTCCTCTTATCCTTCACCTCCATACCTGTCTTTCTGTCACTTTCTTTCATGCTCTGTGTTTTTTCCAAAATCCCGCCCACTACTCTTATTGCACCCCTCCTGCTGTTTGTAGTATCTTGTAGTATCTTTCTTTTTATCTACACCTCTTCGCCCTTTCCATTGTTCATTCCTTATCCCTCCTCTTCTTATTCCTCTCACATTATCATTGTTTTCCCTCATAAACCTCTTTATTCAATCCCCACCTTTTTTCCCTGTTTCAGTGTTTTTTAGAAGTATCATTTAATTACTTCATAATTCTGCCCCCCACAGGAACACTGTGGAATCTGTCATCTTATGAACCCCTGAAGATGGTAATCATCAACCACGGCCTGCAGACCATGACCAACGAGGTCATTATCCCCCACTCGGGCTGGGAGCACGAACCCAATGAAGACTCAAAGCCCCGCGATGCAGAATGGACAACTGTCTTCAAGAACACCTCTGGCTGCCTCAGGTAGGGAGAGCCTGAACGTGGTTTACACAACAATTAAGTCAATGATTGTCACCTCCACTCTTTCATTGGTTATACATGTATTTATACATTAAACATAGTTTTTAAGTTTCATGGTCATAATCTAATGAGTCATACCTTTTGGAAAAGGAGGCACTGCAGAAAGGAAAAGTTAAGAAATCCTGTGTTATACACAAAATTAGAGTTATAACAATTAATCAACTTTATAACAAGATATTGTTTATTTATTGATTTAACCTTTATTTAACAAATAAAAAAACGTTTGATATAATATAATTTGTTTTTCAATGGTGACATGGCCAAGTTAAAAAAAGAAATGTTGATCACATAATTATTAAGACAAAAATACATGACAATAAGGTAAAGCAAAAAACCAAAACAAGATAAAATAGAAACAATCACTGAAAACAGGAGCAGGACATGGTGTAAACTGCACCTGATCTCGTTTAAAAGGGGATAATGAGAGGAAAAATTTTAATTTTAATTGGGTCTGCAAAACGTTCCATCAACAAGGACCAAAACATGATAAACTTTTTGTACCGGCTTCAGTTCTCACAGTTGGAACCTTTAAACGAAGCTGGTTGGTGGATCTCAGGTTGTATGAATATTGCACAGGGACAAACATAGACCTGATGTAATGAGGTAGTTTACCCAGTAGGGCCTAATAAATGAAAATGTACCGGTGCTATTTTCTGCAATTAGAAAGAGTGGCCCTAAGAAAGAACCCTGAGGTAAGACAGCAAGGTCAGAAATGTTGTTACCCATCCTGACAAACTGTACAAGGTCGCTTAAATAGCATTCAAACGCAATTCTAACAAGAAGTTCAAAAAATATTTCCAAATATTGGATATAATAATTTAAAATGAATCTTGGCTGCTTCTTTTTTATATGGATAAATGCCCTGAAGCTTACACAGATTGAATGCTTTTGGACAAAACCAGTTTTAAGCCAGTGAGGATACAAATAAATATTAGGATGTTTAAAGACAGATGGCAGATCAGATCTAAAGCATGTGTGCATATTTTACACATAGTCTAGGGTTTTAAAAAGGGAACCCTTAACAAGCCCAGGACCTTCAGAGTTTGTTTTTACTGAGATACCAGTTGTAGCTGGGGACAGGTGTGACCTATACTACATGAGACTTCATGAGTGTTCTTGTTGACCCTGAGCTAGAGGCATGTTCAATTGTTATGGTTGTGTGGCAGATGATGTCTTCTGGCCTTCTATTTATGTAGAACATAAAGATTGTTGGAATTCTGTCTGAATTCTGTCTGGATCGCTGGGTGATACTTTAGGACAGTAGATCATAACCCAAATTGTCATTTAAACATTTATCTACATTATCGACTGAATTAGTTATTAAATACTCTGTATGTATCATTTTAATATGGGCTGTGTAACTTTGTTAACACTTTGTTAACACCCTCAGGCCAGTGAGCAAATACAATTTATTAATCAAACAAATGAAGTTAGTCTGAAGCTTGTAAATACAGAGCGCAGGTAAATTGAACACAAATTGAAAATCATTGAGTTTGTCAGTTTGTTTAGTATTTTATGAGTTGCACTGTTTGCAGTGGTATAATTCATACAGCCAGCTGTAACCGCTTATCCTGTGTAGGATCACAGGGGGCTGGAGCCTATCCCAGCTGTCATAAGGTGAGAGGTCCAACCTGGACAGGATGCCAGTCTATCTCAGGGCCAACACAGAGAGACGTACACAGGCAACCAAGTATTTACGCCTACGGGCAATTTAGAGTCAGTATTTAACCTAAGATGCATGTCTTTGGACTGTGGGAGGAAACTGGAGTACCTGGAGCTAATGCACACAAACACGGGGAGAACTAACAAACTCCACACAGAAAGCCACGCTCGGTCAGGGATACAAACCTACAACCTTGTGGCTGTGAGGTGGCAGCACTAATCACTCCACCACTGTGCTGTCGCTTTCTGATCCATTAAAAAAAACAAATGAAAAAAGCTGTGCATTACGCCTGAGTGGCTCTAGTGGAAGATAACAGTTTGAATGTGCCCTTGTGTAAATCCCTCACATACACATACTGTGGAAAAAGACATATTATCAGCATCAGTATTGGTGGTCTTTGCAAACTTTTTACTTTACTCTTGGCGGATGAAATAGAGCCCCAGGATGATTGTGTGCTGTGTGTTACAGGAGCAATTTTAAGCTAATGATTAATTGAGTAATAGAAAAAAAATATTGGCAGATTAATTACTAATGGAAATGCTTGTTTATTGCAGTTTTTCAGTGCTGGTAAATTATGCGCTCTGCACATTTTGTGGAAAAGGCATCAGCTGAATACCTAATATTCAAACTGAATGCAAGGAGTCAGGCATCATTTCTTCCTCAGTCTGTTAAATGCTGTTATCAACTGAGGTTGACAGCTTGAGTGCAACAAGCCTGTTATTAACTTCCAAGTAGTTTTCCCTTTCCAAGTACGTCTTTACTTTTACCTTTGCTGCTGAATCTGTCATTTTGGCTTCAACTCGAAATGACAGACTGTAGTAGAGTGTAATACAGTGTGTGTATGTGGGTTATCACGCCTCACGCCTGGCTGTGCTGTCTTCTCCCGGGCTGGCCAGACCTGTCTAGACTGTAATCCATGGCAGACCATCATCTTGCAGTAGAGGCTGGTTGAAATCCAAAACAATATAACATCCAAATCCAGCTCAGACCGAAAGCACCAGAGTGTACTTCACACTTTATTGCATCCAATTAGATGGTTTCCAGTTTTCTCTGACTGAGGTGTGGAAAGTTGCTTGTAAATTTAGACGATATTCTGCTGAGTTGAAGAGCAGCATTAACAAACCAAGAGGGAATAAATGAAAGTGCTCTGATACAGCTGAGGCATGTCATAGGGAAGTCATGGAATTTTGCATCAGGGCCACAGTGGGAAACCTGCTCTCTTTGCCTCTTACTGTTTCTCATTGTTTTTTCTGTCATTTCTTTAATAATCTGTTGTATTCTATTGTGTGTACATATTTTCAACCTTTTGCTTAACACTATAACCAAACCTCATCAACCCTGATGCCACATATGAACATATCTCTTCTTCTTAAATATCCCTCTCAACCCTAAATGCAGGCACTGCTGACAAGAATATGTCTCCATGGTAACTGTAACCAAGCCCGCAGTTGCCTAGACGCAGTGTTTGTGCACCGAGCAGAAGTGCTGATGCCAGGGAGAATCTGTTTACTCACCCCAACACACAGCTTGCACCTCAATAAAGACAGGGATAGTTTTATTTTAATGGCCTCCTGTGTCGATTGAGGCCCAGTTATTTACAGTATTTACGCTGTAAGCTCAGTGAAGAGGAAATGCTGTCTGTGCTTTTGTGTGTGTGTCTTGATGGTGCTGGGGGTGGCTGTGAACATCAGGGTTGGTATCTAGAGCTGGTTGTGAAATGGATCTGGTCCCAGCAAAAAAAAATAAAAAATCAGCACTGTATAGCGTAATGTGTCTTCTAATGTTTGAGTACTAGCGGTCTAGGTTGTTGACCAATCATAAAAAGCATGATAGATGTATAAGTTATAATTGATAGTTCTTTGGTAACTGGGGACTAATAAAGTTACATTATGTAAAACCAAATCTTAGTTAACACGGACCTGTTAAACAAAAATACCTTACAGTAATAAGGTACTTTCTTAGACTGTAAATTTGTAACTTACTAGTGACTAATTAGGTTTAAGTAATTTGTAAAATAACCCTAACTGATGTTTAAGGATAAGTTTGGTCAGAAGCTTAAATTAATCAGAATCAGAAATGGACCTAAAGCTTACCCACCCAGGGGGGCACACATTTGGCTCTAGGTGTTGCCATTAACCTTGCAAGGCGATAGCAGAGGTCAGCTATGTCTCCATGCATCTCCATTAGTCTCCATCAGTCCTCCTCCAGTCTATTTCTCCCAGCTGCTCTATTGTCCTCTGCTTGTCACATGACCTTCACACCTACACTTCGGGACCGGCACCAAGTGGCCCTTTTTAAACCATCACTGGTCCAAATATAATGAGACCCAAAATGCTAACTAAACCGTGCTGTCAGTATGTCAGTAGAAAGACACAAGCGTATCACAGTGAAAACTAACAATGCCTAAAAAGCTGGTAAGTTCCTCTTTGGTAAAAAAATTGAAAAAAGGTCCTTTTGGAACTTTAGGAGAATAAAGGGTTTATGGGCATTTAATTGTCAGCGTTTTTCCTTCTGGATTATTACGCAGAATCAAAACATAGATAAGCAATAAATACGGAATTTTTAACAATGTACTTAAACATAGTGGACTGCTTGTTTCAAAAGAGATTGTGTTTTCCAAACCTTATCACAATTTATAATTAATATGTTCTGGATATCACTGTTTGAGTTTGATGTAATACACTTAAAAACACTTAAAAACACAAGAACTGCACTAATACAACAAACTATCAGATAGATCATTAATCATTAGTACGCATACACCTTAACACCCGCTAAAAATGTAATTTTAGGCCTTCATATAACTTGTCCACTGACAACTGCACCTTCCTGCACTGTTTCCACTGACAGATGCACCATCCATAAACCTTCCACTGAGACAACTGCTCCCTGAAAGACTCTTGAAAATGAAACAGCTGACAATAAAACTCTTCTGTCTGTCTGCCTCCAAACACACTCTTGTCAAATAAATCCAAGACGTGTGCATCTCTGGATTCGTTTACAGGGAAGGTGGTGACCGTTCTCTGACAACTGAAGACAGATGGGTTTGGTTTATGAGTTGCTGGTGCTGTCTGCCCAGTCTCTACCAAAGATTAGTTTTGATTAGGATGAATAGCAGGATGGTTCTGTGGTTCTCCACTCAAGACAGATGGCAAATATACTCAGAGGACAGAACTACATCTTGCTGTATTTGCATAGAGTTTGGCTCATTGTGTGGGTCAGTAGGTGGAGGTGTATTCCAGTTCATTTTAAATACAGTGCAATATGTCTTTGCTTTTGTTTGCTTTGTTGCTACACTGAAACATCCACGTGTAGCAGTGGATGTGATTTGTGTTTCAGTCCACACAGCACTATAAAAGGACTCCATCTCTGCTTACCTCTGCAAGGCTGCCACTCTTCCACAGGACTAACCGGGGGTCGGCTAATGGGATTATGTGGGTTGAAAGCCCTCATAAATGAGGTCTCTGGTGAGGAGCGGGGATCCCCAGCTATCCCTTAACCCTCTTTAGAAAGTCTCCCCTTTCACAGTCAGTCAGACAGACGCGCTAAGACTGCAGTAGCTCTACTTATGAGTTAAGATGAGTTGTGCTTTGGGCACGGGCGGACATAACAGGGATGGCATTTTCCTTTGTATGAAAAATGAAATTTATATCTATTTTCTTCTTTAGATTTTTTTCCAAAGCATTTACATTTACAATTTTTTCATTATGGCAAAAACAGCAATAATGCGGTAGTAATTTTAGTTGGCATAGTAAAAGTAATTCTGCCAGGCGTTGTTATACGTAGTAGTAAATGTATAAATGTACCTCTTGCATCTGCAGTTTGTATAATAACATAAATGTCCTCTTCTAATCCTCCTAAAATTGAAAAAATCCTGTATTGTGAATCCTATTTCTCCATGTTTTACAGCAGATTTTTGGTTTTTATATGGTGGAGTCAAGAGTTAATTTCTGTTTGTCCTATACTCTTCTACATGCCTCTTTCATGCTTAGAAATGTGAGCTCAGATGGGGCAGAAGCTCGACGCAGATTGAGGGAATGTGAGGGACTAGTGGATGCCCTGCTGCATGCCCTCCAATCAGCTGTAGGGAAGAAAGACATGGACAATAAGGTAGGACACCATACGACTCATTCACTTAACTGAAACACAGATATTTAATGCTACTGGAATGTGCAGAAACAGTAAAAACATATGTACTGTAGAACAAAGCTTATCTGCCTCTTTTTTCCCTTAGTCTGTGGAGAACTGTGTTTGTATTATGAGGAACCTGTCGTACCATGTCCACAAAGAGGTGCCGGGGGCTGAAAAGTTTCAGGATGCATCAGCACTAGAGGCCACCGGTTCAGCAGGACCACAGAGGAAGAAGAAAGATGATGCTGGCTGCTTTGGAGGCAAGAAGGCCAAAGGTGAGAAGGACGAGATAATCAGAATGATATAAAACATTACTTCCAGTCATAACCATAAATATGGGACTTTCTTAAAGGAGTTTTCTGCTTTGTTAATAAAACATCTAAAACAAAGTAAAAGTAGAGTAAAGTAGAGAGTTTCTTTTATTGTGGACCATAAATGTCATTAGTCCTAATGGAAGTCCATTATGGAACATTTTGCTAAAATCATTGAAAGAGCTGCATGTAGTGTTTTACAGTCCTAAATATTGTTTTCAGCTCTGGCCTTTTCATTTTTAATGAAACCTGTAAGATGTAAAATTACAGTTCTCAATTTTTAAATTAAAACCTGGTTTTAGTCGAGGTGTTATTTTGCTTTTTTCACAGAAATGAGGCCAGCTGTTCACTTATTTGGCAGTGGACAAATTTGCATTATATACAGGATTTAAAACACCAACTATTTTTAAGCAAAATTAAGGCCATTAAAACAATCCAGGGCATGACCTCACCAAAATGTTCATGAACATCCTCAAAAGAGAATAATTATAATAACACACATTTTGTCAGACAGCAATGAACTAAGGCATAATAATTCAACACAATGAGCTACGTACATCTGCAACATGAGGCAGTTAATTGTCTCTGTAGTTTTGTACTTTCTTCCTTGAGACACTGCGTCGACTGTCACATCAGGAGGTGTTTATCGTTATTGACTCTGCTTAACAGATGTGCCATGAACGTATGTGTTGTTAGCAGCGTTTTATTAGTCTGTGTTCTCCAAAGCTGTTAGCTAAACGACGCTGTTATCTCCCTGCTGTACAACAGTAATGACTGCCATTAATCAGTCACCCAATGAGGTGTGACTACCAGCCAGTGACCTCTGACTTCTAACGACTCTTTGGAGAATCTTTTGGTTCAAGGGTCAGGACAACACAGTAGCTTAAAAGTGTTCACATTTATAAAGAAACCAATTAAACACATTAATACTTTCACACATGCACACATGCAAACACACACACTGAATAATGAGATGTGTTTAGCTGCTGCAGACCTTGAAGGCATTTTTAGAAAATAGGCTCAGGTACAGCAACATTAAGCACAGCTACAATAAAGGAGCACAGAGGATGGCAGTTGAGCAATACTCTCTGCAATATGTTTAGGCATGTGTTATCTTATGTAGGCTAAGTTTGGCCTCCTCTTCAGTTAAATGACACATTCATAATAAAATATAACATTATGATCAACATGTGCTTAGCAGTGTCATTCTAATAAACAGTCTGATACTTAGCTCTTATTTCCTTCTTTTTTGCACATTTCTATTCTTCCCACACAGATTTTAATGAAGCACTTATACAAATGTTGGCACTATGAGCTTCTCCTGTCTTTCCTTCTATCTTTATCTTCATGTCTTTTTCCATGTTCCTTTATGTTTTGCACTTCTGGTGACTTGGCTGTTTCTTTTTCCTTATGCCTCTCTTTTTAAAAGCCATCATGCTGATGCCAACTCTTTTAACATGCTTTCTAGAGAACACCTATAGACTACTAATGGCTTCCTACTTTGCCTCTTTTCTATTTCAAAAGTACTTCTTTGCTTTTTCTGTCTCTGCTTTCTCTGTGTTGGCCTTTTTCTCTTTTCCCCTTCACTCCTTCACCTTCACTATTCAGTCAGAGATGACTCCTTTTTGTGGAACACTGTTCACATGTATAGCCCAGCTTCTTGACACACTCTTTTACACACACACACATACCACATCTTTTTTACCATGCCTGTTCTCTCTCTTCTCCCTGCTTTGTGTTTTTTGGCATTGCTGCTGCTTCCTTGGCTAACTATAGAGGAATGGTTTAATCAAGGTGAGTGCCATCCTTCAACCCTTCTCACTTCAGCTCTCCTCCTTCCTCCCCACCCTCCCCGTTCTGTTCCTTCTCCTGCTCCTCCTCCTTCACCCCGGCTGTAGAATAGAAGTAGTTTTGAGTGTCCTCCGAAAACCTCAAAGTTTCAAGGACATCAGAATGGTGACCATGGTGTTTCATTCATTCCACATGTTCTCCTCCACTGTATCTACCTCCCTATCATAGCACTAAGTAAAATAAACTCCACCCTTCCCAATCTTCAAACTTTGTCAGTTTATGGGAATTTGTTAGGTTATTGAGTAAAGCTTAAATAATCAAGCATTGAAAATTATAATGTGAAATCTATGTCTGAATCTATGTGAAAATTCATTAGAATGACCAGATCACACTTATCACAAACATATGAGACAAATTGTTATTAAATGTATCCTTTTGTGTTTTGTAAAATACAGTAAATGTATAGGTAGAAATGTCAAGCTCCACTGCAGACCCTGTCGGTGTTGGTTTGTATGTCTATTTAGGGGCTTTGAATTACATGGATTCTTGATACTGAAGCAGATTGGTGTCAAAGCGGCCGCTATTTAGTATTTTGTGCCTGAATTTGAGGGTTTTCCCCGAAAACATTGTAACATAAACACATTAATGTTTGACATTTTGTGAAGAAATCTTTCACTTTTTTGTCGAAAGCTAGATAAGATGAGTGTTCATGCAGTAATGGTAAAGCCAGATCCTGAAACTAGCTAGCTACTTTAATTGTCCTTTTCCCCATGTAGATTTTTACAACCTTCCTATATCAACTTGTTAATTAGTGAGGTCAGTGTTGCTTCATTGTCTTTCCAGCAGTTAAGTAAATGTATCTCCCAGAAAACTGTACAGTAAGTATGTATTTTGAATGCTGAACTATTTGTTTGACAAATGTAATCTGTAAAAAAGTCAGACTTTTTTCTCTGAGTTGCTTTCAAGCAAAGATGTTTGTGTTTGAATGGATGGTAATATATGCTAAGTAGCCATTCTATAGATCGACTTCATTGCTTAATTAATAGAGGGGATTGTAAGTTAAAGGATAACTTTGGTAATTTTCTAAATTTATTTTATTGTCTACAACCATCAAGCTAAATACAACATTGAATCTTGTATAATCACATTTTATTGCCTGTCAGCCAGTAGCCTAGATTAGCTTGTCCTTCTGTGCCACAGACCTCTGTTTTTTTGTCCAAAAACTATTAAAAACACATCAGCCAGACACACGGACCCACTGACATATTTTATTATTCCAGAATGATCACCATCATTGTACAGGAGATGTAGTGCCTGTGCTGTTAACCGGTGTTGTGTCTGCTACATGAAACATAACTTAAAGTAAGGATAAACACATCTGGATGAGGAAGAGTTTTGACAAGACTAGCCACGGAAGAAAGAAATACTAATATTTGTTAAAAATACAGGAATCCTGATTTTTGGAGTTTGGAAATATGTCATGAATGGAGCTGTGTGTCTGGCTAATGTGTTTTTAATTGTTTTTGGACAATAATAGAGGTCTATAGCATAGACAAACAAGCTGATCCAGGCTGCAGGCTGACAACTAACCAAACATAAGTAGAGAAGATTCATTGTTGTTTTACTGTCTGCCAAATTACAAAACGATTCCTGTGAGAAACAATTTAACTCTTACACAGATTCAAGAAAAATATGCATGTTTTTTCCTGAAGACAACTTAGGGTTTAGCCCAGAGGGACCACTTTCTAAATTTTTCTTACCTCAACTCCAGTGACCGAAAATTCACTTCAATATACTGTAGCCTTTTAGTCCGTGTGTCTCTCAGTTGTCCCATGGGCATATCCATGAGCATGTGAAATGGCCATTAGCTGCTTGTGCTGCAGTCACCCCATCGCTTCCCCCATTCCATTTACCCTCTGCCACTGCATTATTCAATGTGTTTTACTTATCAGTATATACTTGAGAACGCTGTTACATCGGAAAACTTGTTTGTGAACTCATACAGTATCATTTTACAATATCTGCCATTTCATCCCAGCCAAGACACTGGTGTCTGAGAGCCAGTGTGTGTCGGTACATAACCTTCCTACATCTCTGCATTTTGTGTACTCGCAAACATTCATGCTTTATTGTGGCTTGGTGTGTAGTGTAGATGTGTAGATGTGGATCAGAAATATGTAAAGATGCCTTACTCTAAACATCTTTTTTTTTCGGCTTATCCCCTGAGTTCAGTGTCACCACAGCGGATCATTGTCCCCATGTTGATTTGGCACAGTTTTTTTTACGCTGGATGCCCTTCCTGATGCAAGACTCCCAAATTTCTACCGGGCTTGGGACCGGCACTGCACAGCTGGGGAGGGGAATGGGCTTTTAGGGGTTCAGTGTCTTGCCCAGACACACTGAATCCCTAACTCTAAATATCATGGTGATAAATTGATTTATCTTATACCACTACATAAATACAGCACTAACACATACTAGCCAAATATAATAGAGAAAAATCAACCCAAACCCATATCGGTCTAACCCTGTTATCTCTGACACTGTCTGTTTTAATCCAATATTCACAGGATATGACTCAAACATGGTCTTGTCTTTCCTCTACACAGGCAGGAAAAATGGTGAGAATGACAAAAACTATGACACATTGGATCTGCCGAAGCGCACAGAGCCATCAAAAGGTAGGACCTCACCCTGGGCCTGGCAAGCAATATATCCTTCTGTTAACACTTTTAGTGCTGAGTGAGAATAAGCCAGAGTAGACCGAGTCTAGAACTAATTTATTTAGAACTCATTCCGATAAAAAAGGGGGAAACTGAATCAGATCTTTGAAAACGGTGCTGGTAGAGAAATGAGTGATATTGGTCAGGTGTGTTGGAGGTAGCCCGGCCCTTTAGGTTTCTTTGTTGTTTTACCAACAGTGTCAAATGTTGGCAGGTTTTCAGTTCTGTAAGTCATCTTTTTGTTAAAAATGTTGCACTGGGACACCAAAAACAAAAATGAAAGCAACCGATTATTGTATACTGAGCTCTATAAAGTCGGTAACTAAAGGGCATCCATTTTTTTGTCACCTACATCGACTGTATTATGCTTTAATTCACTGGTGACTACTAAACCTAATAGGGGGCGATGTTGATAAAATTTCAAGTTTTAATTTTTAGGGTTTGAGCTAAGAAAATGTTTTAATACTTGACTGTTTAGTCCACAGGCATTCAGCTAATTGCTTAATAATTTGCTTTCAAGCAGAAGTGCAGGAAATTTTCTAGATCCAGCTTTTTGTAGGAAATTGATTATTTGCTCTATTTAATTTTATTATAAATTGAACAGCTTAGTTTTAGACTATGGGTCAGACAAAGCAAGAAATTTGAATATATCACATTAAACCTTTGTCAGGCGAGTTATGTAGTGAACCCTGAGAAAAACTCCAACACCAAAGAAGAGTTAAATCGTTTAATGGAGATCAGAGAATTAAGTTCAAGACAGGGAAAATCAATGTGGAGGGATTCAGCAGACGAGGTTGGGAATAGTAGGAGCAGCTAGTCAGGTAGGTGGCGATAGAGGCTGACGGAGTGTGTCTGGTAAAAAGTTAAACACTGGACAGAAGAGGTACACTTGAGTATAGCACAGGTAAAGATATAAATGGCAAGATTTTTCCTATACAGGGTAAGAGCTTACTGCTAGCTGTTGAGAAATTGAGGAGGTAGAGTGGCAGCAGAGAAGGTGAACATTCTGGTCTGTGTGTAGAGGTGGGCAGGTAAGATGGTCGTGGATAACATAATGGCTACGCCCAGTTTTTTCCCTGGTCTTCCACGTCTTTAGAAAAGTCTTTGTCCATGTTTCTTCCATTTTTGGATATTTTTATATCATTATGAAGGGTTAATTTTCAGGTCTTCTTAAATCTGTGTTCCTGATCCCATATTTCACTGGTCTGATCTACCTACTTGCACATTGAAAGCTCAGTCCCAATTTAACACATCTGGTGCCAGTCATCAAGCCATGCTGAGTGTTTTTAAAGATCAGATGATGTTACATGTTAAAGGTAATTAACAAGAGGTTTTATTAAGGGGAATGCAAAATTGTGCAGAAATACATTTTCATTATTTTACCATTATTTTTATACACCAGTTTTGTTATTTCTAATGATGAAGGAACATTTAGACTAGCTAAATATGCATTAAACATTATGTTAATGAAAAAAACTTTTTTGCCATTTCATTGTAAGGAGTAAATACTTTTTCACTCATGACATATCAGATAAAAAAGAAACTATATCTACTAAAGAGACTAAAATGAGAATCACAGTTTTGTTTCTGAGGTGTAGAATAGCAAACCTTGAGTTTTAACATTCTGAGGAAGTGTGTGGTTTTTCCTCATAAACCCAATAGCGAGAAATATGAAGCAACAACTACGGTTTAATTCTAAAGAAATGACCTGTGGAACCATAGAAGCAAGAAGAAATTAGATATTTTACTACAGTGCTCGTAAAGTTTATTCTGAATTTCTGTTCTTAATTTTCCTTTTTGAAAAAAACAAACAAACTGTGAGAGCAAAAACATGTAACTGGTTTTAACAGACAAAGCAAACAAAGTTTTAGCTTTGCTCTACAAGCATATTTTAAGAGGGATATTAATCTTCTCGAACAGCCTTACCTACAGCCCCAATTTTAATAGTAATAAGTCATGTTGTATCACGATGTAATAGGCATCATGAAAATAAAGTTCATAAAATATTTATACAAAAGATAATCCAAGATTTGATAAGCATGTCTATGTTTTGTAATCTCTTCTTATTAGCTTTGTCTATACTTGTATCATATCATGTGATCAGTGATTTGGCAAAGGTGACTTGGCAATTTACCACATGTAGGTCCAAAGTGTTTTTGTCCCCAGACTCTGCATCTGGTCACTTGCATAAGTGTTACTAACTGTGTGTATGTGTGCATTCGTACTCTCTTTGCTTTTGGTTTTTGGCACAGACAGGCAGTTGTAACAGCCATATAAGCAAATTAGTATGCAAGACACAGGGCAATACATCTGGAATAAAACAGAATTTGTATTGCTTTTGGGTAATGTGGAACACAGGTGTGTGTGTGTGGCTGCCCATCTGTCTAGTGGTGAATTTTGCCTGAACTTGTCACACATGTTATGTGGTATTTACACATCAGCACCTTTATCCATGTGTAGTGGCAGGCACTCAAAGTCAATACCACTTCCTATTTGACTGTTAATTAGCAACATTAATGCAGCAGAGTGGGCTCTCATTAAACTAGATCACAATTAATGGCTGTGCTTTTACAAGTTAAGCCAATTTTGCCTTTTTTTTAAAATCACTTCTAAAGTAAAAGGAAGCAGATTATCTCCAAGGATGATAATTATTATTTTCCACTCACTGCAGTTTCATGGGTAAAAGCCAAACTGGCATGCTGAGACTGTGTATCTATAGTGGTTACAATTGTGGTGTGATTACATTACACAGTCTGCAAACAACACCTTTAAGAGTTTTAAATCCAAAGAAAGCAATTATCATTTTACAGCTAAATGTCAAACACTGTTGAAATGTGTGTGTGGGTTCATCAGATCACTTGTTTGCACACATACAGTACATATCATATTTAATGTTTACATCTCCTTGACTTGGATTTGTGGTTGCCTTGTACCTCACTTGTAAGTCGCCTTGGATAAAAGCATCTGCCAAATGACTAAATGTAAAGGTTTTTTACTTTTAATCACAGTTGAATAACAACAGTGAGGTGCATTGAAGTTAAGCTTAATTGCCAGAGCTTATTGACATTTAAAACACATTTATCCATCTCACCTTTTTTGCAAAGTGACTGAGAGACCATAAATGTCAGCCCTTGTTTGTTTGTCTCTGAAATGTATGTTTGCATAGCTTCAGGAGGTTATGCCCCTCTCCCCTCCTCCCTGAGTTATCTGTGGGGTGTTTGCAGAGACAGAGAGAGAGCAGCTCTTATTCTGTAGCGATGATTAAAGGAGATATGTGAAATTACATGTGTATCCTGCTGCTGATCTGATGTCCGACAGAGAGAGGTCAACCCTGGTTCCAGGCTGGACCTGGCAGTGGGCAATGAATAATCTTTTTTTTGTGTGTGTGTGAATGTTTATGTTTGGAAAGAATAAGAAAGGGAAAGAACCAGACCAAAGTATCGGGTTTACTGGATTTACTTTTACTTCAAATAGTTAAACAGTTTTGAGCACAGTACATGAGGTTATTGAGTGTTGTAACTAGTAGTTTTTAATTAGAACAACTGAATAGCTTAAAATTTTTGTTAATTGGTTTTGGAAACTTGAGAGCCGGCTCCAAAAAACACTGACATAATCATTTTTAAAGTTGTTAGGGAGAAAAGACAGTATACGAGCATAAACTCAGGCATACATGCAGTCAGAGCCAACAAAGAGACATGCCAAACATTGTCTGCTCCTCTGTAATTAACTCACATGGTCACTGTAACGTTGGCAGCAGGAACAGTTAGCTGAAGGCAAGTAGCATTGCTTGTGTTGGCTACATTCAGCGCACGTTAAATTAGCCGACTAACCAGCCGGTGACATACAAAAGCTTCTAAGCTTTAAGCTACTGTTACTTCAAATGCATTTATATAATATTGTTTGAATTGTATTGTACCATTACTGGTTCAACTGTACAGTTTAATTGTATTGAGTCGTGGACCGTGTATCCAGACGTGTTTAAAATTGTTTAAGAGGGAGAAATACATCCCTAATGATAAAGAAAGTGACCCTATAATTATTGTAAATATATCAATGCTGTTTTATTTTGACTTCATAAATGTGTCTTGTGATGTTTCTTTCTATCATCTAGTTAGATTAAGTCTGCACTTTGTCCACACAAACTGAGTTATTTTGTCGGCGTAGTTTCATTAGACAAAGGACCTGTCAGTAACTGAAAGTCAGTAACTGAAATTATTGTCCCATACAAACAGAAGCAAAATGAGTTTGGTGCTGTAACAAAAGTAATTAGGAAGTGTGAAAAGACCATCTATCATTATTTGTAACCAATTATCCTGTTTAGGGTCGTGTGGGTGCTGGAGCCTATCACAGCTGGGTAACAGGCAGGGCACACCCTGGACAGGTCACTAGTCTATCTTGAGGCCTACACAGAAAGACATACACAGTTAGACAACCATTTACACTTGTGTCTATGGGCAATGTAGACTCACCAATCAACCTGACATACATGTCTTTGACTGTGGGAGGAACCCGGAGTACAAGGAGGAAATCCACACAAGCAGAGGGAGACTGGCTGGGGATTCAAACCTGCAACCTTCTAGCTATGAGATGGCACCGCTCACCACTTCGCACCGTGCTGCCTGTGTGATGTATTTCATTAGAGATCGTGTTACCGTGGCAGTTCCTGAGATGATGAAACATTTTTCTGGGAGTTAATTGAAACCACAGCATAAACCTTAGATTGGTAGAACGGTTAGGTGAGAGACGAGTGAGTGAGCACTCAGTATGTGCAAGTAAGTCTGTCCTCATTTTTTTCTGAGAGCAGAGGTTTAAAAAATTGTAGAAGCTTCCTCCAACCTGAAGCAGCTGATACAATATGAGTTTGTTCCAAAGTGAATGATTTCAAGTACACACCCCATGGCAAACCTAAGATAGGAATCATTTGACCTTGACAACTGCCATGCTAGCGTCTTAGTTTAGCTGTACTTACAGAAGACACAGTGGTGCTTTAAAAAGAATTGTCTCATTTAAGCTGATATAATGTATGATGTTTGCCAACCTTACGCTCTTAGTTTGGCTTGTTGCTAATGTCTCTGAGCTGTCAATGCTAAGATCATCTAATTAGCACCATCAAAGTGATTATAGTTCATCTTAATGTTTATATCAAATGTCATGAAAATCCATTAATTTGCTGTTTTCTCTGGCAGCGCCTATAACCACCATAATACATGTTTTTTTTTGTCAAACTCCTTGTACTTTTAAGTGAGGCTAATTGATTCCAACTGCATCAGGTAGTACTAATTAGTCATATGTGATAATAAAGGCAATCGCAGCGATAAGCAACAATGCCAAAAGGGCCCTGTGTTTAAACATCTGCGGTACTCATAAGCTTGCCCTCTAGCTCTCTGTCTTTTTCAACATTATTTACTAATTCTCATTTCTCTTGTTCCCTGCCACTTTAGTAGTCTCTCCATCCCTGGGAGATTTATTGTGCTTCCCTCGCCTCACAAACATTGTGAAAACAGTATCTCTTACCAAGACAGCCACTATGTAACGCATCTCACTGCTTTATCTTGCAAGCCGAGCATTTAATTTGTGGAAAAGGTCTTAGCACTGACAAACAACACTATTGAGAGCTGTTATGTATTGCGTTGTATCTGCTTTTTTGATATTGTCCCAATATAGATCTCTGTTTGTGGGATAATGAACACTGACTGTTTTGCTATCGGAGTCATCTCTGTGTCTGATGCCTTTCAGCTCTTGATGTCTGAAAAGTCAGAGGCTCAATTGAATTCAGGAAAATGGAGATACGCTTTCATTGTTTGTCTCTGCTGTTGTTGCTGCTCATGGAGGAGAAATATTTCACTTAATGGCTCTGTGGCATGAGTCAGATTCTTCTAAAGCTCCCTGTAACATCTCTACGGTTGGTGTGAGAAAAGCAATAGCCTTGCCCAGAGGCACGATGAACATCCTGCTGCAGTGAGTAAATATGGTCAAACCGATCCATTTTTCAACATAAAGCATCTTTGCATCATTAACTGTTGCCCAGTCTGCTTCAGAGTAGCAGAATCCTAAAGGGAGGGAAAGTTTAAACCTGTTCTGCCTCGATATTACATCCAAAGTTTAAGCAGACAATCTGAAATAATTTAAACTACATGTCAAATTCCAAACAGCAGTCTAATGTTGGCGCTCTGTGTTAGCGTGCTGTGGAATTTAACACCCAGTGGACAGTGACTCCTTGGCTCACTGATTTCTTGCTAACTTTGCAGCCTGTTGACCACTTTGATGAATCGTGACTCACACACAACTCAATTGCCTCTTGTTGCCTCCCTCCTCTATCTCCTCACTCCCTGCTGTCGTATTTTGCGGCCAAGTGAGACCCCAAATATTGATGGCTACCTCATGAATTTCTCACCAGGCCACAGAGCAGAATACAGAGCATGCACATAAACAAATAGCATGCATATTAGCATATAACACTTGCACAGAGACATGCTCATGCACCTTCGCACATACTCTCTCAATCACAGCTTCTCTGCTATTTTGACACACACTGAAGGAACCAGACTGTCTGGCACCATATATCAATGTCTGTCTCTTGGTAGCCTCTGTCATTACATTTCCCTTGACATTACACCTTTCATATCCCGAATGTATGATGTCAGTTTTTGTAACTAGATGCAGTCATGTCCAGAGGAAAGCCGATCCTCCTACAAAGGGATCATCACGAGTTGTAATGAGCGACTATTTGGTTTTATTTTCTAGTTGTGCCTAGTTGTGTTTTTCCATTTCTAGCATAAGCTTTAAATCAGGCAAAGCTAAATGGGGCACAAAAAAACAAACAAAAAAAAAAAAAGACACATTGTATCTTTGAAAACTTCCTAAATGAATAAAAGAAAAACCTGAATCCAGAGCATGCTCCTCTGGTATTTTCATTCAAATTATGTGTATTCTTCTATTATCTGTTTTCTGCTTTATACTTCCTCTAAAGTAACATCTGTGCAACCACTAAATGAGAGCACATATCATGGAGTGCAGTTCACATGTTAAGTTAGATATAGGTTAACTTCATAGCTAATTTTCGACTTCTGACTTTTCTTTGCCGTTGTCAGATAAATTCTAACCACCAATTGCCATTACAATCGGATATGTGAAAATGTAAGTGCAAACGGTTCCTCTAAAGTAGGTTTTATTAGAAGTAACTGCATATAACTGTTTTGTATGATGCTGTGAATGTGGTAAGATTTATCTAGCTTTTATTACTGTAGATGGAACAGGCTGGATGAGTCAAAACTTATGACAGTGCTCCAATAAATGTGAAAAGTATTATGTATATGTTAAATGCTTGCTCCAGATGCTAAACGTTCCACTCACCCCTGTCTCTCGAGCTCAGCGTAGAATAAAATGGAATTCTTTGCCACTGCACCAGCTGTTGAGAATGCCACCACCATCCAATGAGTCTTTTCAGCGGGCTTTGGCTGGCGTCACACTGCTTACATGCCAATCACTTTCCCCTCTCTGTTACCAATGGTAACACTAAGCAGTCTAAGAAATACAGCCCCAATTCCAGAAAAGTTGGGAAAATACAATAAGCCATATTTTATTCACAATAGAACATAAACTACATATCAGATGTTGTAAATATGAAATTTGACTCATTTTGAATTTGAAGGCAGCAATACATCTCAAAAAAGTTGGAAGAGGGTGATGTGTGGCATCCCCTCTTCTGTCTGTAAACGTCTGGGAAGTGAGGAGACCAGTTGCTGGACTTTTAGGAGAGAAATGTTGTCCCATTCTTGTCTGATGCAGGATTCTAGCTGTCTAACAGTCCTGGGCCTTTGTTGTCTGATTTAAAATTTTTTGATGTACCAATTGTCTTCTATTTGTGAAAGCTCTGGACTGCAGGCAGGCCACAGGAAACAGTGTCCATGGTTTCCATGAAAATTTTCAAATTTCTTCTATTTTGCCTCAGACATATTTTAAATGAGCTTTGGCCCAGAGAACGTGGCGCCTTTTCTGGATTGTGTTCACATATGGCTTCTTCTTTGTCTAATACAGCTTTAACTTACATTTGTGGATTGCACAATGAACCGTGTTTACGGACATTAGCTTCTGGAAGAGTTTGGTCAGGAATTATTGCATTAATGTCCAGTAAAGAATCATGCCCGTTTTTAATGCAGTGCCTCCTGAGGGCCCGAAGATCATGCACATCCAGTTTTGACCTTCAGCCTTGTCCCTTGTCCCACAGACATTCCCCCTTATGCTCTGAATCTTTTGATGATATTATATACTGTAGACAGTGCTATCTTCAAAGTCTTTGCAGTTTTATGTTGAGGAACATTTTTGTGAAATTGTTTCACAATTTGTATTGTTGAACCTCTGCCCATGTTTACCTTCGAGAGGCTATGCCTCTCTGAAATGCACCTTTTATTCCCAGTCATGTTACTGACCTGTTCCCAATTAACCTAATTAGTTCTCAAATGCTCCTCCATTTGTTTTTGATTTGCACAAATTACTTTTCCAGCCTTTGTCGCCCCTCTTCCAACTTTTTTGAGATGTGTAGCTGGCTTCAAATTTAAAATGAGCTAATAATTTCCATGAACTTTTAAAATGTCTATGTTGGAATGTTGGATATGTTAATTATGTTCTATTGTGAAAAAATGATATTTGCAAATCATTGCATTCTGTTTTTATTTATGTTTTCACATCTTTCCAGCGTTTTTGGAATTGGGGTTGTAATTATGTAAACAGTTAGCAGCTTGCATCTGACATTTTAGCTACTGCCACCTCCCCTCTCACCCCTCCACTTTTCTCTCATGAGCCGTTTCACACAGGCAGTGATGAAAAGAAGTGATAATAAGGTGAGGAGGAGTAAGAAACAAATGAGGGGAGCGAGAGGTTTATTTAAGTGGGACCACCTTGTGTTTTGTATTAAATACAAAGAGGTTTGCATAATAATGCTATTCCTGGGAGGTGTCGTGGAGAAGAGCAGCTCTATACATCATTAGTGGAATGAAGTCCTTGCAGATTAGAGAGTGTGTTTGTGTGTTGATGCATGGCAGCATTTTATCCACCTGTGTTTGGCAGAGGATAGTGGGGTGTCTCTAATTCCCCGCACATCCTCCGTGGCAGTGCATAAACTTAACAGCATTTCCACCCACTACAACAGCAGAGATTAACGGTTTCTTTAAGTTCTTTAAACTTTCCTTACCCCCAAACAAGTCAGTACTGGAAATTAGTGTTTCCCCACCTACATAGCTTTCTGGGATTCTAAGAAAGTGGAAATCACAGTAGACGACAACATCAGGTTCTTCAGATAATCAACCATGTAATGCGCCTCCCCCATGTCCTAAAACCTGAGCAGTTGAAGCAAGCTGATAATTATGAGACAAGAATGATTCCAGGAAAGAAGTGCAGTGTGATTCACTTGCCAATTGGAGCCTTTGTTTGGCCCAATTTGAGGCACAAGAGTGCCGCTTCCTGTTTCTGCAAGAGATGCTTTAATCTAATTAAAAGCAGATTAATGGTGTGCAGACTGGCATAACTGGGGCTACAACAGAGGCTTAGAAGGGGTAAAACGGCCTCCTCCAGAATTCACTGTTGTCCTTCGGTAAAGGAAATATTGGTTGTAAACAGTCTAGACTGTTGTGAAAACCATTGCCTAAATACACTCTAAGGACTGCTGTCCTTGTATATTATCGAAGGAGAGGGTTGGCTGGAGCAGAGAAGACTTTAGTACTGGCAGGTGTCCAATCAAACTGTCTCTCTACAGAGGTTTTACTTCAAACATAAAATCACTCAGACCTACATTGTATTGCAGGTGAGCATTATGCTTTAGATTAGATTTTAAGCATTTTATTGGCTGTTATATTCCATGCAACATAAAGTCTGGGTTCTCCTTTGAAGCAAGTAAGCAGAAAGGTAGAAAGGTCAAGGCCTAAACTATTTTGATTGGTGAAATAAATGACTATAAGAAGAGGGATGTAAGTCTATTTATGTAATAGAGCAAGAAGAGTGAGTGGGAAGAGGGCAACATAAAATGTTTTTGGTGGTTAGTTTTTCAGCATTTACTGCCAATCTGTTGGACTGGACTATAATCACAAGTATTTTGGATGGATTTTATTATATGTTTGATTTGACAATTGGTTTATTTGAGCCAGCCGGGGCAACTCATCTCATCCTCACTGCCTTTCATTTGATGCCTATAAGCACACACACATCCTAATTCACAGTGTGAATTAGGTTCACAAGACAGTTCACAGTCACACACACACATAGTGTCCGTAACCATGAGGGTGATATTATGTGGCTATTAGAGGTGATGCTGTCTGTGTGTGTGTGTGTGTGTGTGCGTCTGTGTGTGTGTGTGTACAATACAATAAAGGTTCCTCCTCTCGCTCTCGCTCTCTCTCTCTCTCTCTCTCTCTCTCTCTCTATATATATATATATATATATATATATATATATATATACATACACACACACACACGTGTGTGTAAGTGTGCATGCATTTGTCCTGTATATGGAGTGAAAAACATTGAATGTCATCCTCAGAGGCAAGCATTAATCCAGAGTATCCATCACACTTCAGTCTGCCATTTCACAAAGAGGAGTGGGGATGGGGGGCGGGTGAGGCTGGAGGGAGAGTTAAATGAAAGATGGGAAATGACACCCACACAGACACTGGACATCCCTCTACCGTCAAACACCATCACCGACGTCATCTTGCATTTCAGATGCAGAGTCTAAATGAAAACAGTGGGTGCTAGTAGGTTTGGGGCCACAGGATTAGGGGAAATACAGCCAAGAACAAACCGTCAATGTACTAAGAAGGATTCCCTAGTGCATCAGATGCAACAAAACACTTGTAGTAAGTTAAGTAAATGTCATCTAGTTAGTATTCACACACATAATCCTGAAGAGTGGTCTTAATTAGGCAAAAACGTGACACCTGGATGGGTGTATGTGGAGTAATATGGCCATGGAGAGGATTTAAAGACTGCAGATCGAGCACAGGTGGAAAGAATAACAAATGAGCACAGGTAAAATCTTTTAGACACATTAACACAGCAAGAAAAAACAAAAGTAGAACAAATAAACTAAAAAACTGCCTTAGATAAAACAAAGAAATAACTATAAGACAAACAACAAAGCTCTACTGTAAAACAATACGAACTAGCAGTCTCTTATTTTTCTGTTGGATTTGATCACCTGTAGCGGTCCAGCTAATTAGGCTAATGTTGGCTTCACGGAGTGATTAAAAGCTGTTTCTCTGGATTTTTAGTGTCGGCAGCCAGCTCCTATACGAAAAAGGGTCCACTTTAAGTGTCCGCTCTATGGCTGCTTATAGAGTGACATAGGGATGAAGAATGTTTGTAGGCCAGCACAAAAGTTACCACTTCTCCATTCCCTTGACAAAAAGTCAATGGGATTGTTCCCTTGACATTGTTAATATTATCCCAAACAGGAGTGTTCATTATTAACAGGGTAATCTTTATAGATTTCAATAGTTTAAATACAATCACCAGAAGTAAAAAGTTATATTTAAGTTATTAAAAAACTATACCATGGTCAAATGAACGTTACCACCACTAAACTTCTTAAATTTTAAATTAAAGTAGCAAATGTACTTCTTCTACAGAAGTCTATCTCCTTAAAGTGACCTGACATATAGCTAGTACAAAGCTGTAAACACAGAGTGCTTAGTAGATGGTTCACCATGTTTAGCATAACGATGTTTCTTATTCCCAACAACCTCTGTAATCTCATTTAGCTACTTGTTAGCAACCAGCTTTTTTTAAGACATGAAATAGCTCAAAAAAGAGTGGGGTGTTTTTAATGAATTTTATGTTGGAGAATAAGATGTGAAAATCTCTTGACCTTTTGTTAACTACAGCCCTTATTTCAGGTTTTTAACAAAGGAACCACAAGTGGAAAAATGCAACTGATTTGTGGGTTTAAGGCCACTCCTGTGGCTCTCTACAATGTGTGTCAAGGATTGTGTGCAAGCTCCTCTTCACGTCAGTGTGCACCGTCCACAACAATCAGCATCTTCATACTTGTGCACGCCCCTCACATAACCACATTATTACTCTCTAAAACTTTATTAGGCATTAATCATTTTGGTAATTTTCCATCTAGAATGAACAAATTAGCTAAATTACAGTAAGTATCAAGTATTGACCAAACAGACAAATCATAAAATTCATCTTTTCCATTATCTGGACCATTATCAGGTCCAGGCCCTAATCCCCTCAACACTCCCTTTTCCTCCCACTCCTCTTAACTTGCTTCCACATGTTTCAGTATAAGCCTTTAGTACAAGCCATTGTTCCAGTCACTGCTATATCACTCACACACAATCACACGCACACACTCTTTCGCTCACTCACTCCTGCAGTAGACATTAGGCTTACTCCTGAAGGCAGGACACCAAACCGCTAAACTTTCAAACCAAACTACTGAGCACATTATTTAGCCTGTGCTGCAGTGGATCCATTTTTCTAAGGGTAGGTGGCTTTTTCTTGTTTCCCCCTTGTATTACTGGCTAGTTGCCCTGACATTATCCATCCTTGCACACTGTTCACCAGACAGCTGTCCGATCCAGCATACAACATTCATACAGTGGCTCCGCTCAGCTCACTGTTTCTTCTTCCTCTTTATCCCCTCTCTGTTATAACCCCTTTTACTCTTTATGCTTTTGCTTTCCTTAACCAGTATATTATTCCTTTCCTACGTGGTTCATAGTGCCCTGCTTTTCTTTTTTCCTTTGTCTCTCTTGTTTTTACTCTGGTCTCCCTAGTTGGTCTCCATCCATTTCACAGCCTGATATAGTTCTGTCTTTGCCTTTTATGCCTCTCTTTTCTACCACGCTGTCTTTCTCCATTACCCTATAGTCTGTCATTCCTCTGTCCTCTCCTTTTCTCTTCTCTTCTCTGCTGATGCACATTTTTCATGTAAAGTTTCTGTCAAATGTGAAAAGGTGTAGAATGTTTGGAATGGATTGTAAGTTGGAATTTGTGGTGAAAGCATGACACTGTCCTGACAGCTTAAGCTTGTTTTCCAGGCTTTTAGGCTCAGGTGAGAGAATAAACTGCCAAACAGGAAATGGCAAACATTGTCCTCTGCACCCCCACAGCTTTTCTCTGAGGGCTTTCCTTCTCTCTCTGGTTCTGTATATCTTTATCTCTCTCTGCCCATTCTTCTTCTCTTTTCTGGCAGTCTCTTGTAGTTCCCTGAGTGTCTAGTTTCGTTTGTGTCTGGGCGAGAACGTGACTTGCCTGGGTATGGAGAGCAGGCACTCAAGGTGATGCTGAAACAAACTCCACTCTCACAAACACACACGCATGCTAATATGCTCAAAAGCAGATACACATGCCTCTCTACTTTGAAGCACTTGAGAGTCTGATGCCGTTATTGCCACTGAATACTGTGTAACCTTGGAGCACGATCTCGGCCAGTAATTGCAGCCCTTGACTACCATTTAAGCAAGGTGCTAGTATATTATGGCAATTGTAGGTAAAGTAGCAAAGCTGTTTTGTTGCCAATTTGACATTCCAACTACTTTCTTTAACATATCTCCCCAGAATGAAGTACCAAGTGATCAGAAGGCAGTTTGTTTCTTTTTCTTCTTTTGCTGTTGCTTGACCAACTGTCTCACATGAACGTTCAATGAACAGATTTGTTATTGGCAATGAAGATGGAGTTTCCATAGCAACCCTAGTACTACCAGCGTGTACTCTTTCATCTCTACACATTGTCTACATCAATAGGTAGACCAGTTGTAAGAGCTCTGCTGCATTCTGTGGTTGTCGTGCTGAAATGGAGGCAATATGAGCAAGACAGCTTGAGAGAAGTAGAGAGGATGGTGGTGGAGAGGCGAGAGAGGAAATACGAAATACATGGAAGAGAAATAGATGTTCTTTGCAGAGCAGAAGCTTCTTCTGTATCTCTTTTCCATCTGCAGCCAGCTAATAGCATCGAACAAATGTGTATCTGCAATGTGGGTGTGTTTGTGCACAGTATGTAGGGTTCAGAGTAGTCTGGCATATTCTCCAGCAGTGTGGTGGTGGAGTGTGTTATCTGTACACCAATTTCGAAAGGCTCTAAAGCTGTGTTAACACTGTTTGGGATGGAAGGTACTGTAGCAATAGGAAAGGCTAGATGAAAGATAGGTATGTTTGTAACCTGCAAGAATTATATCACCGGTGAAACCCATATGACGGCTGTCAATCTACACATTTATGAGAAAGTTGTCACAGATTTGTTACTTGCATCAACCCCCCGTCATCAACCCCCCCTTATCTTGCATGCTTTTTTCCTCCCTTAGAAGGTTGATAAAATTATGTGTAGATGTGGGTATTAATTAGGCATTATACTTTTAAAAGTTGTACTTTCCGTGATTGTAAAAGAGGATTAAAAACATTGTCTGGTTCCACTCTGTTAAATAAAGCAGTTTTTATTAAGTTGTGGTGGTTGTGGGCTCAGTTGGTAGAGTGGCTGCCTACCCACCATAGGGTCGGAGGTTCACACCTCGCTCTTCTCGACCACATGTCGAAGTGTCCCTGGGCAACACACTGAAACCCTTACAGTCCCCGTCTCCAGTCGCGCAGTGCCGGTCCCAAGCCCGGTAGAAATTGGGTTGGGGGGTTGCGTCAGGAAAGGCATCTGCCATAAAAACGTGGCAAATAAACATGCGGACAAATTGATCAGCTTCGGCAACCCTGAACTCACAGATGAAGCCGAAGGGACAAAAAAAAAATTTTATTCAGTTGTGGTGGTTACACAAATAACCCTGGTACCAAATTCTTTTGCTTAGCCTGTCTGTTGCTGTCAGTATATCCAATTAAATAACTGGAATTTTAATTGAAAAGTTCTGTCAAATAATTCACATATATCTCACAAATATCTTTGTTAATACACAAATTCCAGCCAATCACAATTAAGAATTTCCTATGGCTGCAGTATAAATTATTTTCATTCCTGATGAAAGTTGGGAAGCTGATCTTGATCCAATTGATTGTGTGTTATTGTGTCTGTGTTGCTAACTACCAGTTCGGTGCTGTATAATTACAGCAGTTTCTGCGTTGAGTTTCTTCACCTCATTTTTTGATGTTCTACAGACAACATTGACGAAAACTGAGTGGATAATGTCAAAAATAAAACTAACAGATGTTGAAAAGCAGTTAATTTTACTAAAATTACTGCAAAACAGGAAACATTGTAAATGTCAGAGGAGATGGTGCATAAAACTACTGACCGATCACAGTTGTTGTGTTCCACTTCAGTGACTCATAGGTATATTATTGGGGAGGTGCACGTCTGGCTACAATGTGTCAGCATACAATCCACGGCTATGCAGAATGTAGGTTAGGTTAATTAGTGACTCTAAATCCTTTGTAGGTGTGAATGTGAGCGTGAATGGTTGTCTATATGTGTATGTATCACTGTGTTGGCCCTGAGATAGACTGGTGACCTGAACTGGGTTTACCCTGTCTTTCGCCCTAAAGCAGCTCAAGTCCGCTGCGGCTATATATCGATTAACCGATAATAGATGGATGTATGAATGGACTCTAAACAGCCTCTATCACATATCAGAAATCAGCAAGTATAATTTGTCAATACCATTTTAAAAAATGTAATTTAATTTGAACCCCTTTCCCTATTAATATTATTATTATTATTATTATTATTATTATTATTATTATTATTATTATTATTATTATTATTATTATTATTATTACCAAATACAATCACCTGAACCTATGGCATCCTGCTTTTACCTGGGCCAAATGTGGAAGCAGCAGCATGTAGTTGTAGTGTAAAACAATGCTGCTTGCACAGAAAGGCGACCGTCACTATTTCAAAACATTGTCTTGGACATTTGTTGATGTTAACCTAGAAAGTAATTTGTTGGATAGTGGCAAATAGTTATAAAAGGCTTTTTTACACTTAAACAACACAAAAAGTGACATCTTGCCAATATGTTTTTTTATCTGAAGGGAAATAAAACCTTGACAGAGCTTCTTATATAAACACCTCCACCTGCAAAACTATTAAAATAGCATGTGGTACAATAGAAAACAAACAACCAGAGCATTACCTTTTTATCCACTGAGAGGCCAGATAGCTGCGAGCCACATTCTTGAGCGAACCACAGAAAACCTGGCTCAGATGTGAGAGAACTGCTGGCTCTGTCCAAAGTTCAAGGGTTCTGCTGGAAGAGATGGAGCATTTCCGATGGACTTGGTTAAAGAAAGAGCTTGGACATTTTTGACAATTTCGTGTCAGCTTGTCAACGGGTTTTACTACTCTTCATTTGTCCTCTCTGGGCTAAAAGCTCCCAGCAGGACATTTTTGGCCTATCAGCACAGGAAAGAGGAAGTACTCCCCAGTCACTTAAGAAGCATCTTTGTAAAAAGGATCCTGTTGTGCTAAATGGTAGGAAGCAAGCTTTCATGTACTAGACTTTTGGTAGTGCTGGAGCAGGAATCCTGCTGTGACATGGCAAACATGGAGGAAGGGAGGGAAGGAAAGGTCTGTGTTGTGTATTCGCCTTGTGCTTTCTACAGTATGTTTCCCTTTTTCCAGCTTTCTTTTGGCTTCCCTTTAGCCATCCCATCACACCAGGACATGTTTGTTACCCAAAGCTGATGGGTAGCTGTCCAAGAGATGGGCCAGTTGCCACCTTCTGCCTCACTCTGTCAACATCCAACAAACTAAGGCCAACCCTCCATGTGGGTATGCCAATGGGTGCTGGCCTGGGGCTGCCCATACAGATGTCAATCTACAACAGGGGCCAGCCATTATGAGAGGAGAAAATTAAGCTTTGACTCCTGGACCCTGTCAGTCCAGTGAGCTGACTGGGGGGTGAATAGTCTTTGCAGTTTGGGAGTAAACTCTGTTTTGGTTGCGTGTGGCCCCAAATCTGTTGGGAAGGCTGTAGATAGAAAGGAAAGACAAGCTCCCGTCACATGTTCTCTCTCTGGCTTAGGATGAGGACACTTGCATGAATTAAATCAACGGACCCAGAGATGGGTCAAATTTTATTTGCACCAGAGTGTTTGTGAGTGTAACCTGTCTGGAACTGAAATTAGCAGAGGAAGGGGAATATAAAAGTCAATGAAGTGTACTGTGCTGTGATAAATACCCAGCATTAACATGCATCTCATATCTGGATTTGATAAAAGTGCATTACCAACATACAAATAGAATTCAGATTTCTCATTGCTTAATACTCATTGTTTACTCAAATTGCAGTGTGTCTAGCAGTACTTACTTACGTCTGAATAGACAGAAAAAATCAATTTTACTAATCCCTAAAGATACAGACATCCAGGTAACACATAATTAAACAGGTTTGCATACATACATACCTTGATTGAAATTATCTAGAAAAAACAAAATGTATGTTTACATTCGTTTCTCCATATAAAAAGAAATGTAACACTACAGGCTTTGGCTGGATCTACAGATTAATTTGCATGCATTATAGCAATTATACATTTTCATCAGGCACTGCACTGCTGACACTGTGTGTACACTCCATCCATCTGGTGATACTCCAAGCAGTATAAACAACAATATAAGCATTATTTGTACATCCTGTATGACTTAATGCAAAACTGTTGAAGGCCTTTCGTAAGCCCCTGCGAAACCCTGCCAATTTACTTTTGTTTACGTGGCTCCACTGCTCACCTTTTGGTTTTTAATGAACCAGAGAGAGTCACGACCATTATTATACTGGTAGCATATTACTTTTAATGATGTGCTGTTTTAGCTATCACCCCTCTGTGGCTGTGCCCTGTAAAAACCTTGATCAGCACTATAGCACTCTCCAATGTGGCTCTGTGTACTTATATAAAGACACTCTTATATAAAAAGGCAACCAGTGAAGTTAAATGGACATGGGTTTCTAATGTGAAATGAGAGTGGAGACCTGACAGCTTGAGGATTTTCTGCTAGAATGGCCTCATTTATTTATGAAACTTTTCTTTATGGGGGAATGTGACCCTGTGGTCTGTGATGCCATACAAGTATTTTCCCCTTTTTTGTTAGTCTGATGTCCATGTCTGTCTTTTTGTGACTCTTACCTTGAGAGCAACAGTAGAACACACTTTTTCCTATACTACTGGACGTCCCCAGTATTTCTATTAACTAAAAATCAGGAGCACAAAAGTTACAGGATGTCTGTTTCTACAGTATTCCAATAAATGTAGAACGTATAGGCTTTAATTGCAGTGACTAAGGATGGGATTTTTTTCCCCCCCAGTTTTCTGTCTTTATCTTTCTGCTGTTCTCTCCAGCATTTTCACAGCACTGAATAACTCCCCTTTGAGTTGTAGAAAGTGATAAGCCATCATGTCCCCCTGATTCGATGGAAGTTCTATGTGCCTCAAGTGTGTTTGAAATGGAGCAGTAGTAAACAGAGCAGAACAGCCCTTGTTTTGAAAAAAGACGGGACCTGGAATGTGACGTAGACAGGCTGGATTAATAAATATCACGTTTTGCCATGCCCAGTCAAAGAGCTTGGTGTTTTTGTGGATATATTTGTGGATATACAGAGGTGTTTGAAGAGGTTTGGATTCAGATCTGCACATGGCGGCCAACTATCTTATAGAATGGCAGATGGGTGAGAGGATAGAGTCACAGAAGTGTTTGTCTAAAAGAGTCTACAGCTCACATACTGTACTGCATTTGTGTGAGTGTGTGTATCCTTTCATCACCCATAGGTTAATCCATTCTCATTTACCAGCCTGTCACTGCTACACCTTGGCTTTAATTGCAGGCACTAGTCATGCTACTTGAACCGCAATAATGCTAATCAGTCACTTCAACAACTCTGGTACTAACCCAGTTTTCATGCGCCACAACACAACAAAGGCTCTTCTCTCTTTTTTGCCCTGCACTAATTGAGCTTTGTCTCCATTGCAGTTATTGTCACCATCATCTTTGGTTTAAAAAACAACCTGCTGCTCCTCCCCTCTCACCTCATTAAGGGATGAGCTTAGATCTCCGGATCATTCTGTGTGCGTGTCGCTACCTGTGCGCAATTGTCTTTGCATGTGTTGAGAAAAAAAAAAAAACAACAACTGTGTGTATGTGTTCGTATCCGTCAGTGCAGGTTATGATGCAGAGCTAAGCAGGAGTTTTGTAAGAAGGCCACAGTCGTGTGTGATGTTTGCCACATTGACAAATAACATGCTGGGCTGAGCTCACTGGGAGCTGGCATTAATGTTAATTAGGTTTTATTCTATTAATTTATAGATTGTTAAATTTATTATTGACTTTCTGTATGTGTGTTTAAACCTGAATTCATTTATTTTTGAGAAGTGCAAATGCTGTAAACACAAAAGACGCACAATATCACATTATAAAATCTCTCCTAGCAAGCAGGTTATACACCTAAGAGATATGAAGCAACATTGGCATTCATCTGGAGCCATGTTGAATCCAAGTCCAATATTCATTTTTATTTTTTGGCTGATAAAATTGGTTTTCTGATATTTGGTGCTTGACAGGTACAACAGTAAAACAACATCTGCCTGCTCCTTCTGGATGTTACGTCAATGATAGTGTGAATAAAAACAGTACACTTGCAGAGCAGAAATCCAAAACAGTCGGCTAAAATGTCTCTCATAGCTGTCACTACCAGCAGCACTTATACTTCAACCCACTGTTGATATCAAAATGTTGATTGCTGCCATATATTTACTTAAGTTACACTTTACTTACGTTTTACACATCGTCCCAACATGTATGTTTCCGTGCAATTGCTTTTGAATTTTAGTTTTCCCCTCAAATTATAATATAAAATTATATTTCTGAATATTTCCGGGCAACAAGTTATTTTAAGCCCCAATAGTAGCTCCAAATCTACCACAGATAATGGTGATAAATTATATATGTACATTACTTGATATACACCTTTTTGGATTATGGTATGTCTGTTTTATTAAAGAGTGTAAATGATTTACACTACTGATGCCTGTGACTACACTATATAAATATGTGGGTACAACTCGCTAGCAACAATATTAATACCATTGGTACTAACAAGGTCATGGAGGATAAGGGTCAGCTTGGCCACAAGTAAGAGTACTAAGCAGATTATCTACATTTTACCTAAAGTGCAAAAGTAAAAATACTCCACTACGAAAACAATGTGTTGAAACAGTAGGGATTAAAATACAAGTGTCACTGTGACAAAACGAAGATGCTAATTAATTGTAAAAAAAAAAAAGTCAAACATTACTCTTGGTAAAGGGGGAGCAGATTTTAAGCACTTTATGTGCTGACAGGTGCTCAACCTTAAATAATACATGAGCATTTATTATTTCATAACATTTTTATAATAAACCATATTTTTAAAATAAAACTACCAGGTGGTATTCTGGAACACAGAATGCCGTGGATTTGAAAACCCGTGAGTTTGAATCGCATTCCATCAGGTGTGGCCTTGCCCAGCCACCATGGGCAACCTTGGATGGAGTTCCGAGCCCGGATAAGAAGGGGAGGGTTGCGACAGGAAGGGCATCCGGCTTAAAATATCGTCATTAAATGTGGGACCTGTGGGTAGCCCTGAACAAAGCCAAAGTCAATGACAGCTCATCTCCCCCTCTGAATTGTAATGCTGCCTTCCAAACTAACAACTAGCTGGCCAAAAGGCTAACAGGAGACAACTGAGGACAACAATGCTACGGTGTACTGTGTTACAGGCAGAGCTGGCCTGTGCTGTTAGCAGGGACATAAGGCAATTGGTGCTGACATCTGCTGCGGACACTGATTGAAACCTCTGGCAGAGATATTCTCTGGATCAACAGCGAGAAATTCTACTAAAAGGATAAAGGAATTAGTTTAAAGGCCCAGTGAATTTCTTCCCATTCTCATCCAACTTTTTTGAGCAGTACATGTCTTTTGTGTCCCGAGTCCTTTCTTTGTAAAATGTCAATTTCATAAGTCACTTCAGTTGGTTGCCAGACCAAAACCTCAGGAAATCCAAGGAGGAAATGTGTATTTGCAGATTATATTATTTATTTAAAAAAAATAAAATGCTCTCATAATAGGCACATTTTCAAGTCAACTTGGCAACAAAGGTTCAACATGGCTGACATTTTGTACAGAGAAAATCTGCCTTGGGGATGAAGTGTCTGTCAACAGGACTGCTTGCAAGATGGTCTCCAGTTTGCTGAGTGTGCACCCAGAAGGCCCAGAAATATGAGGAGCATGCAGAATGTTGCTGAGTGTCTGGTTTTCAGTCTCCCCTCTCGCGTAGCCCAGTGAAATCCTATTGATGTGATTCATGTTTTAGCGCCTGGTTACAACTGAGGTCTTATGTGTGACAACTGCTGCTTCTTTGAAAAATTGTCACACTTTCTATGTGTCTATTTAATTTAAGTAGGACCCAAAAAGAGGAGACGGCAAGGGGAGGTTTGAAATGTGAAAGAGAGGTTTCATTAAAAACAGGTTAAACAACTCAAAATCACTCTATGAGGAGGAATAACACACAAAGTAATAACCAAATAAAGTAAAACAGAACATGAACTTAAACACACTGGTCTAAAAAGATAAAGTAACAGTGCTGTGGAACTAACTTAGTAACTAAGGGGAGGCAGACGAAAACAAACGTCTGAAGGGGACAAATGAATACTCAAACATAAAACCAGGGCCAAAGAGCGGAAGATAACAAAAGACCTAAACACTGAAACAAACAGGAAAGCAAACCTCAGACCAAAACGTAAGTGGGAGAGTCCAAACACGAGGATCAGTTAGGGCACAGAAGGGGAAAGTCCAAAAGCATAGAATAGCCACAGGAATGTTCACAGAGGAGGAAGGAGAGACAATCAGGCAGCAAACAATAGGGAGAACTGGGTATAAGTACAAGGGGGCACAGGTGAAAACAATCAGGGTTAACGAGAAACAAGAAGGTAAAGAAACTAACTGGGAAGTGGTGCTGAGGGATAACAAAATAAAAGCCAGCAGCAGGAAGTAAAACTAAAGAAAGTCCAAAAGCCGGGACTGTGACAAAAATAAGTTCAGGATTTTTCACTCTGCACCTATAGTAACATCCTCTCAGCTTGGCAGCTCCTTCAATACACATTCTGGAGCAGGCTTGGCCTCGTCTTAGGAGGGAAAAGACCACAGGGATGAAATCCCTTCCTCTGGAGTGTTAACAACTATGCTGCTGTGTTTGAATTTGGCAAACTCAGAGTGCACCCAGACTTCCGCTTTCTGCAAATTACAGGTGTGAGATGTGGATTTAGAGGCACAAATATCAGTTTGTGTGTTTCCGCTGTACCTCTCAAGCGCAGAAATTACACCCTTCATTCTTCTACTGTTTTCTTTTCTTCAACTGAAAAAAAAGCAAGTCAGTGAAAAAGGAGACACTTCTAGAGTCCGAAATTATGCCTTCATGCTCTGACCCAGGTCACACTCATCAAAAAAGGACTTTCTTTTTCTACATCCAAAAAATGTTCCGAGGGCCTTGTCAGCCTTTGTGCATCAGTCAAATAGGGTTACTGTATATCCCTGCCCGCATAATTCAGGGGTTTTTAAATAGAACTTTGAAAATACTGGCCTCAGAAGAAATGGGGAAAAAACAGTGGGTTATAGTTTCTTTAATTTGAGCCTAGAAGGATAGAAGAAGTATTTGAAATTGCCTGAGTGCTGTTGTAGAGGATAGAGAGAAGGCTCTTGGTGAAGTGGTATTTTTGTAAAGATGATTTCTGGCAGCAATTTTCAAGCATCAGCTAACTTTTGATCCAGGCTGCAAAAGTCTATTAAAGCCTCAGTGTGTAATAGCCAGTCCCATGTCCCAGTTGAAGCACTGACCTTACTTTTGGCTTACTCTTGAGTTTGTTTTGATTCTTTTTAAAATACATTTATTTTTTAGTTTTGCCAATTATTAATATATTACCAGTGTTACAGCCAATGTTTTGCCCAGGACTTCGCCTTGAAATAACATTAAATAAGAGCCTTAAAAAAGGCACAGGGCACGCTCTACAATTAATTTAGCCTAATTGGTTAGTAGGGTGTACCTTACTCAAAAACCTATAAACCTAATATTAACCTAATATAATACAAAAACTTAAGCATTTTTGAAAAAGTTACAAAGCTTAGCTTTAAATGTAAACCTCCACAATTCATTTGTATGATACTCAAAATCACAATCGTTTGCTCAAACCATTGAAATTAGGTGTCCTGTCTTCCTCTGTTGCAAGGTATTATACCATGAAAAATATGAATCTCTTCAGAGATGTGAGCAGCTCAAAAATGACCTTGACAGAAAAAAATCTATTCTCTGACCTTTCAAATGAATTGTTTTCTGTCTTGTTGATGCCTTGTAAAGCACTTAGTACCGAAAAAGATCAAACTCTCAATGAATAATTTTGATTTGATGGGATTCTACACCTCTGTCTCGCTCTACGCCTGCACTGACTAATAGCTGATAATGTGATAATGTTACCATTAGAGGAAAGCCTAATGATTGACTGTACATGTGCTAGTGAGATAAACCTCCTTCTCAAATACCCTGGGCTTGGTCAGGTCTTTCAGATCAATAATTTCTCCTTGTGTTCTCCTCATTTTAAGTATATGTCATAGTCAGCTTTAGCATCACTAACAGGAAATTTACCCAGCACTGTTCCAGCATTTTTTAATAAGGGTATTGCAGGCGATTGTGAAACCAAATAGAAAGCTCCTTCTTTGCACACCGTGTTCTGTCAAACTGTGAACATTTGTACAGGATCTTTGCTGAAAGAACTGCAATTCAGAATATATTGCATTTGATGAGGTTATCTGCTGTTACCAATGTTATTGTAGATTGCGGTGAAGTCACAATTCTTTGCTTTTTTTCTTGTGCCACAGAACTCTCTATGGTATGAGATAAACCTCAACACTGTAATGCTGGTACATTCACATGGCCTAATAGCCAGTCTATCCTCCTAGGGAGTCTAACCAATGTGTGTGTGTGTGTGTGTGTGTGTCTGTAATGTATTTCCCTGCAGGCTTCGAGCTGCTGTATCAGCCAGAAGTAGTGAGGCTCTACCTGTCTCTGCTCACTGAGAGCCAGAACTACAACACCCTGGAGGCCGCTGCTGGAGCTCTGCAAAACCTTAGTGCTGGACAGTGGACTGTGAGTCCTGGGTTGGAGAGGGTACAACAAGCAGATCTTATGTTCTGTCTACATTCTTTTATTTATATATTTCATCTTTGCAGCTTCTGTCCCTGTCAATGACCTTTCTGTTGCAGATTTCTTAGGTTTTATGATTGGAATGAAAATACCGATATTCATACTGGCTTGTAACAACTTAGGAGCTGCCTGCAGAAGTGCACTGCAAACCATATAGCAGTTTTGTAAAGAGAATTAAATCTCACGACGCAGACACAATCCAACCAGGCAGCAAGTAGCTGAGACAGTAGAGTCTTTATCAAAAATTGATCGCTGAAACTGGGGCTGGCAACATAAAAAATGCAATGCACTGTAAGAGAATGAGACAATAAAAAAGAAATGTGTTTGTATGTGTTTATTGATAATAATGACCACATTGACCAGTACTATGTGGTTATATAAGGGTCAGATAACTGCTTACCGCTTTCAAATCTCTGGTTGATGTTTACTTCTGATGATAGATAATATGTAAACTTCTGCAGCCAGGTCTCAACCTGGCTGTGAATTATCGACAGGGAAAGCTAGTTGTCAGAAGCCAGTTTGCACGCAGCACCTCAGGCAGGAGCGGTCACTTATGTTTTCAGCAGGCTGGCTTTATTCAGCCCACTGCAGGATTATCATGGCAGCACTTCTCTTAACACCTAGGTGCCAGACTGTAAACACATCCTCCGGTCCTCTGAATTCATCAGCAGCATCAAACCTTTGTAGTTTGAGAGGGGAAAAGAAAGACCTTAATTCTTTTTGTTTGTTTCACGAGTTAACATCCAGCCTCTCTTTAGTGTTGTGAATAATTCAGAAGTAGTGATTTTCAGCCAAGTTGAGCATTTTAAGGATATATCTCTTCTTTCTTTGTGGTGTTTTTTTTCCCTGTTTGAGGCTGGTCAGAATGCACAGCCATACTCAGAAACCCAAGGAGCTGTTAACCCATCAGCTCTGCCACATCTGGTAGCTAGACTAAGCATGTCCCAGTATCCTGGAAGGATGTTGAGCCTCGTCATTAAATCCTCCTCAGTCTTTCCTTTTACTTATTTCACTGGATCGATTTGTTTTTCAAGGCTTGCTACTGCCACCTGTTGGTTCAGCTGCGTCTGCCTGCTGCCTAATTACATCTCTTGGGTATCAGTACTTAGGCAAGAAATCCTTTTTAACTAACTTAATGTTTCATGTTACAAAAATATGAGAAGTGAAATCTACTGATGTTTAGATTAGGACAAATTGTATCACATGTCCATTCAGAGCCACACTGAAGTGTGAATTAGTCACCAGTGTTGAGCTTCCTGTAGTTACTGAGAGAATGATGGAGCAATGACTGCATGTATGAGGTGTGTATGACCGTGAGGACGTACAGTTCATCAAAAATGTTCTTCCCTCTGCTGTCTGGTTTCAAAGATTTTTTCTCAGTGGTCATAAAGAACAAAAGGAAGGAAGTGCAGTTTTGCTGCTCAGCTCCTACAATTTAAATCTGCATGATTATCATACCACCCTAGAGGTTAAAGATTGAAATTATAAAAAAGGACTTACACTATGCCCCCTGTCTGTCTCTAGTGGTCCAACTATATCCGAGCCACAGTGCGTAAGGAGAAAGGTCTCCCCATCCTGGTGGAGCTGCTGCGCTCCGACTCTGACAAGGTGGTCCGAGCTGTGGCCATTGCCCTGCGCAACCTGTCTATCGACCGCCGCAACAAAGACCTGATTGGTGATCTTTGTTTTTTTTGTTTTTTTTGTTGTTTTTTTTTTGTTTTGTTTTTTTACTTTGTTTTGTTTTGTTTTCCCCAAGTCGACACAAACACTGTTTTTGCATGAGCTGTTATTGTTTTTATGTTTTTTGTTTTGTTTTTATCTTTCCCATCCAAGTTTGTCAAATAAAATGCAATATATATACAGGCCAAAAGTATCTTGGAGTCAAAGGGTCTGTACAGTTTGACACAACCTAGATATAACCCTAGATATTTTCAATCATACACGTGATCTAATTAAATAACGAGAATTTGTCATTTAAAAATTTACAGTGTACAATTTGTACACTTACCTTGTTAACTTGAAATAAATACTACACCTTAAAGGAAGTTACGCCATGCGGGACTTGGTGAGCAACCTGCCCAGCGGTCAGCAGCGGCCAGCCAAAAACCTTGAGGAGGACACTGTGGTCGCCATCCTCAACACCATCCACGAGATTGTCACCGACAGCTCTGAAAATGCCCGCTCCCTCATCCAGGCCCAGGCCATTGAGAAGCTGGTCGCCATAAACAGGACCAGGTAAGACAGTTCATATACTGTGCATCAAGTATTGTACCTTGACTGTAATTACTCTGATTGTTACTTTTCAAAAATTCTTGATTAGTTTGCATCAGGACACTGT
Source organism: Channa argus (assembly GCF_033026475.1). Classification (NCBI taxonomy): domain Eukaryota; kingdom Metazoa; phylum Chordata; class Actinopteri; order Anabantiformes; family Channidae; genus Channa; species Channa argus. The sequence continues at coordinate 22,348,117 of NC_090207.1, forward strand.
CTTCTTTGTATTATAAATTGATACTCACAAGGTTGC